>NC_091129.1:26688217-26778217 GCF_040183065.1 Periplaneta americana | reverse complement strand
TGGCTTCGAATGCAACAATGACGTGGAAGCAAACTGTTTGAGTTACTAAACTATAGTCCCGTCGCTCTAATTTCCGGCAGCCAATCGCTTTGCAGGTCGGCTACATTTAAACGTGTGCGTCTTGTGATTCGCTGAGGAAGACGTTATTCACTTCTTAAGGCTGGATAAATACTTAATATAATCGTCCTCCATTTTGGCTCTTTCGTTGGCGTTCGCAGAAAGCACACGAAGACATTTGCCGCTCAATTATTTGCTGAAGTACAGTGCGTTTTATTTATTATTATAGGAGCTACGACGTGATAATGTTTAACGGTGTGGCAGATAGATTCCTCGTATGGCAACGAAAGAACAATAATGGCGAACGATACTACATCAGTAGACTTTATAGAGCCTTCACTTCCTAAGACGTAAGCAAAAAGGAGGAGTCACGCCGGGAATAACAGCGTCGCGACTTTAATTACAAGCAACTTCATTCCAATACTCATAATACAATCTTCACACTGAACTCGTAAAACCCCACTATTCATTCTCGGAAACCCTGTATTTATTTTATGTAAATTTGTGCTTTCGTAGAAAATCATTGTATGATACAAATTTGCAAAGTTATCTTACTGGCCCATGATCTTCTAGCATTTTATTATTATTATTATTATTATTATTATTATTATTATTAGGCCTATTATTATTAGGCGTATTATTATTATTATTATTATTATTATTATTATTATTCCTTACAATCCTAACCACATTGCTGCATCCCACATGTGAGATGAGGACGTTCCACTCTTGTAATTGTTTTCCGGATACATTTTTATAACGGATCAACCTCACGTTTTTCCTAATGTTCTTTCTTCCAATTGTATTTTTATGGCATACTCGGAAACTCTAATTCGTAATTTGGTGAAGAATAGTGGTTCACGTGATCAAAAACACCACTTTCATCATTATTATGAATATTTATTCACTCATCCAGACAAGTGGAAGGCTCTTGATGAAATTGTGAAATTATACGTCCAAGCAAATTTTCACAATAAGTCATTGTAATTTTAATTGCTAAATAAGGGAGTTAGGTATATTTTGATTATTGTGATAGATAAGTGCATTTATTGATGCATGATAAATTATACAAACTCGTGTACACAAGATCCTTCGCACGAGCCCGTACGGCCATTCGTGCTGTAACTATGCACAGTTTGAATCTTCAAAACGAAAATAATACCTAATAATCTAACTTCAAACCAAATTTCACAAAAATAATAATAAAATAAAATAAATTTAAGATATGCAAAGAGAGAGAGAGAGAGAGAGAGATAGAAAATCAGAGTGAAAAACGCGCGCGCGCACACACACACACACACACACACACACACACACACAATGAAGAAAAGTTGGAAGAATTTAGTAAGGTCATAAAAAAGGGAACTGTCTCAAAACGTAATAATGTTAACAAATAACATAACAACAGAAGAAATAGACGAGGAACTGAGTAGACTGACTAGCACAGAAACAGACTCTGAAAAAATAGTTCAACAGTTTGAAGAAAACGTTAGCAAAGCATGCAAAAAATGTTTTAGAGTCTCTAAACCAACAAATAAAATAAATAAGAGAAAATCGCTCCCCTGGTGGACCACTGATCTGACAATTATGCGCAAAAAGACAAATGCACTAAGACGACGATACCAAAAAACAAAAAATAATCAGGAATTGAGAGAACAGCGAAAAACGCAATATATGGAAGAAAAGAAGAAGTATGAGAAAACCATAAAAAAAAAAGAAAAAATAGAATCATGGAAACAGTATTGCAATCTCACATCATCAAACAATCCCTGGAATGCAGTTTATCGTTTAGCAACAGGAAAAACAAGAAGCTCCCCACATCTGACTACTCTAACGAAACCCGACGGCACAGCTACACAAGATCTTAAAGAGACAATGAACTACATGCTGGATTACTTCGTTCCAGAAGACAAGGAAATTGAGGACAATGAATATCACAAACTTGTAAGAACAGAAAACCTCAATTACATAGCAACTCAGAACGACCGAGAATTCACACAGGGAGAAGTAAAAGACATCTGAGAATGAATGGATCCAAGGAAAACTCCTGGAGAAGATGGAATCACTAGTAAGATCTTACTTAAAGTCTTTGAAAGCTTTCCGAAATATATGACTGCCATTTATAACAGCTGTCTAAGAATTGGTAATTTCCCTGAGCAATGGAAGAGAGCTACATTAATACCTATAGTGAAGCCAGGAAAAAAAAAATCTCAGAGGTCAGAAAATATCGCCCGATCAGTTTATTGAACACAGCAGGGAAAGTGCTAGAGAAACTTTTAATCAGCAGAATATCTCATCATGTGCACACAAAAAATTTAGTTAACGATAGTCAATATGGCTTTACACCACAAAAAAGTACTACAGATGCAGCAATGGCAGTCAAAGGCTACGTTGAAGAAAACTTAAGAAGCGGCCAGAGTGTGGTGTTGATAAGTCTCGATGTACAGGGAGCCTTCGATGCAGCCTGGTGGCCTAGTATACTGAAGAGCCTGAGAGATTTCAACTGTCCAAGCAATTTGTATAATCTTACAAGAAACTACTTCAGTCAACGAACTGCAGTCTTGGCAGTTAACAACATTAAAATTGAGAGAAAAGTAAGCAAGGGCTGCCCCCAAGGATCCTGCAGTGGACCTGGATTTTGGAATTTACAGTACAATTCGCTACTCAATTTAAATTACACAAGACACACAAAAGTGGTAGCATTTGCCGATGATCTACTAGTAATAACAAAAGGTACAAGCACTCTGGAGGCGGAAAATTATGCTAATGTAGAACTAAAAAAAATCGAGTACTGGGCCAAGAACAACAATATCAGGTTCAATGAACAAAAGACAAAAGCTCTGCTGATCAACAGAAAACGCAAAGACGGAAGAAACATAAATATTTACCTCAACAACAAAGCAATAGAGCAAGTGGAAAGAATAAAATATTTAGGAATAATTATTGATCAGAACTTCAACTTCAATGACCACATACAGCACGTTACGGAGAAAACTCCTAAATTAATACATGCATTATCCAAATCAGCCAAGCTGAACTGGGGTCTTCAACATCAAGCTCTAAAAACGATATACAAAGGTGCAATCCTACCATTGTTATCCTATGCAGCACCGGTGTGGATAGAAGCACTTAACAGGAAATACAACTGCACGAAGTACATAAGAGTGCAAAGATTAATAAATATGAAAATAGCTAAAGCATTTCGCACCACTTCCACTGAAGCTCTCTGCGTATTGACAGGACTGACACCCATCATTTACAAACTACGAGAAATCGCTGACGAGTACAAAATAATGAAACAAAGCTCAGAATGGCAAGTGGATATTCCATTAAATTACAAGAAATGGCCTCACCCAGCGGACTTTCCTACAATACAGGAGGCAAACCTAAAGAAGAATTACACTGTTGAAGTATATACGGATGGAAGCAGAACAGAACAAGGGGTAGGCTCTGGAATAGCAATATTCATCCACAATGAAATAGTACATCAGCTACAGTACAAATTAGACAAACATTGTTCCAACAATCAGGCAGAGCAGCTAGCAATCCTGAAGGCAATGGAAAAAATTGAGACAATAGAACGAATGTTGAACAGCCCTAAAAATGCAGCAATATACACAGACAGTAAAGTTACACTAGATTCACTACGGAACACTAAAAACCATAATCAATTAATAGAATCAATTAGGGAGAAATTCAGAATACTAAGCAAACAAAACTGGACAATAGATATAGGATGGGTTAAGGCTCACATAGGGATACAAGGGAATGAAATGGCCGACAAACTGGCAAAAAGGGCAACAGTACTAGAAGGGTTGGAGTGCTACAAAAAGGTCCCAAAAAGTACCATCCAGAAAATATTGCGAGAGGAAAGTATAGCAAAATGGGAAAATGAATGGAGAAACACCACGAAAGGAGAAGAAACCAGACAATACTTTCCTACAGTCGCAAAAAGACTTAAACTAAGGATAACACTGACACCAAACCTCACTACAATGTTAACAGGACATGGACGACTAAGAGCATACTATCAACGATTCCACATCACTGAAGACTCAACCTGTTCCTGTAGAGGAGGGGAGCAAACAGTTAACCACATCCTATATGACTGTAACAAACTCGACGAGGACAGAAAGAAACTAAAAAGAAATATAATTCAAAAGGGAGGAACATGGCCTGCAAATAAAATGCAACTAATAGGAAAGTTCATGAATGAATATCGAAAATTTATTAATGCTATTGAGTTAGAGAATTTATAAGGGTATAAGTCTTACAATGTTAAGTGTCGAGATATCGGTATGTTAAAAACTATCACATTTTAAACAATCTGTATGAACATTTTGAAGAGAGATGCTTCATTGCAGTGGTCATGAGGCTTCTATCTTATGTGTTGTGCATCGGTGTATTCTATGGGTGGAGATGAATGAGGGTAGAAGTGAGTGAAAGAGGAGGTGATGACATATGAATTAGAGCTTAATGGTGAATTAAGTATGCATTGTCTATCTGTAGCAGTATCTTTGTATTTTTTTAAGTATGGGCTATTGTTGCCTATAGTGATACATTTTCAAATGATAACATAACGGATATGTTAATTTTTCTTTTTTTATTTTCTTTTTATTTATTTATTTATTTTTGACAAAAACAATAGTTATTATCTATGACTATGAACTATAAAACTGGCCAAACATCCCGAACATTAACTATTATTACTGCATAGTATATAAATAAGAGAAATATTTATAAAAACCTAATAAGAAAACCAAGGCATGTAGTATTACGCTGTGTAATGGAACATGTTGTATGATGAAATAAAACAAAACAAAACAAAAACACACACACACACACGCACGCTCGCACGCACGCACGCACACACACACACACACACACACACACACTAGTGGCTTGTGCAGCAAATGCTGATGCAAAATAAGTTCGTTAGACGTTCAAATAAACATTTTTCAGAATTATTTTCAATGAAGAATTCTTGTCTTTTTAATAGTTATTTGCTTCCATAATAATGAAACATACTCCCTCCGAATGGATTTTTTAGGCCAAATACTTTCTCTTGAACCTATCCAACTTCAGTTTTTGAGTTTCAACGCGAAAACGCAAGTATCAATGTCAGGACGATAGCAGTAGCTATTTCAGGTCATTGTGGATTGTAGGCGAAAGTTAAAAAAATGTCAGGTTTGCTAAGCTTTCGAACAATAGCATTTTCGTATAGCTGCTGCATGTAGAACTTGAAATGTAGAGCGTAAAATCATTTTATCCTACGAAGAGATCTTGCTGAAATGATCTGGAGACTACATAATTTTCTAGGCCTCTTACTTTATCAGCAAGTAATACCTTTTGATCTTTCCTTAGGAACTATAATTTTTGCGCTCTCTCGAGCCAATACTGAAGATAATGACACATATCAATATCTACACTACACCGCCATTAAGTATATGAAAAAGTCCCAACTCCACTGGGTTAATAAGTATAAAAATATTTGATTTTTAATAACAATATTATTATCTTAAGATTTCTAGTTATATAAAGCAGCCACTCAGTAAATTATAGAAATGAAGATCTAAATTAAGATATTCTCTACATTTACTTACATAACCACAAAACGTTTCACTTTCATGTCATCAATATAGCATCAATATTATGTACAATTAATGGAAAATAGATGCATCATGATATTAACTATAACAATATTTAATTTCTAATGGTAATAATGTCATCAAACCACCTCAAGTTTCGTAGATTTGAATATCCAATACATAGCTGTACTCAGAAAATTATTATACACTGCAGAATCAGTTTTTAATAACAAATTGAATTGAGCTCTAAATATGTCGGCAATCCTGCAGGTCATGGCCTCCGTGTAATAGCCTATTGTTTATTGTTGTGTGTTTTTGTTATGAAATTCAATCAGGTCGGCCGTGATTCGATAAAATTAGTTCTCAAAACTGACAACAGATGGATTTTGGAAAATAGAAAAATTATGTAGGAAAATTGACATTTCACTGAAAACTACTACTTTTCCGAAAAACTTTGGGTTCCAAGCTTCAAAATGAGGGGCCATTTATTAAAATCCGTTCAGCCGTTTTCCCGTAATTTCCATTACCAGTTCAAATTATATATATATATATATATATATATATATATATATATTTATATATATATATTTATTTATATATATATATATATAAACAATTCAATTCCTTATTAAAACTACACGAAATAATCCACCTAATAAATATAAAGGTAATACATAAAAAAACATACACACGCAATAAAATAAAAATAGAAAAAAAGACACAATAAATGCAAAAAGAACATTATCACCTAATTACGTCATCTTTTCAACACTAATTAATAACTCTTTCCCTTATTTTCTCGGCTCCCTCCCCCTCGGTTAGTTCCACTCTCAACTGTCGAACTTTTGCCATAAATTTTCCCACACTGTCACAAAATGTAACGTTATTTAACATATTGTATGTTGCCAGGTGCCCCCTGCTAGATGTAATGAAGGACTCTGGCAGGAATCGTTTCCTCAGAGCTTTGATTATTGTGTATGAATGCGGGGCATCATTAAAATACAATGTTCTTCTAGCAGGAAATTTTAAATTCGCATTATGTAAGGAAAAAAAAAATATTCGAAAGTAATATAAATTAAGGCATTAGTATGCAACCAAAATGATATTGGATTGAAAATTTATTTTAAATGAAAATGTATGCGAATTGACGGGGGGATGCCTATGACGTTCACCCTAGAGAATTAGTTGTCCCATTCTGTATGGTAATAATTTATTTTTCAAGGGACAATAGGACAATATTTATCCTCCTTTGGAGTCAAATTTATAGTTTCTGAATTTTTTACGTTATTAAAAGTGCATGTATTGTGGGTCCCTATGACCACGGCATGGTGCGTCCTCAGGTTGCGAATAGAGGAGACGGCCTCCAGATATGGACGGTAGCTGTGAATATATTGTATAAGCAGTCGTGGACAGCCGATAAGGGGTAGTCCTCCAGCTTGGGGGTTGGGCGAAGGGCTAACAACCCATCACCGTAAAAAACAGCTTGTTACGAAACCTAACAGTTAGCCTAATTCAAATATCTTGGAGCAACAGTAACAAATATAAATGACACTCGGGAGGAAATTAAACGCAGAATAAATATGGGAAATGCGTGTTATTATTCGGTTGAGAAGATTTTGTCATCTAGTCTTCTGTCAAAAAATCTTAAAGTTAGAATTTATAAAACAGTTATATTACCGGTTGTTCTGTATGGTTGTGAAACTTGGACTCTCACTTTGAGAGAGGAACAGAGATTAAGGGTGTTTGAGAATAAGGTTCTTAGGAAAATATTTGGAGCTAAGATGGATGAAGTTACAGGAGAATGGAGAAAGTTACACAACGCAGAGCTGCACTCATTGTATTCTTCACCTGACATAATTAGGAACATAAAATCCAGACGTTTGAGATGGGCAGGGCATGTAGCACCTATGGGCGAATCCAGAAATGCATATAGAGTGTTAGTTGGGAGGCCGGAGGGAAAAAGACCTTTGGGGAGGCGAGACGTAGGTGGGAAGATAATATTAAAATGTATTTGAGGGAGGTGGGATATGATGGTAGAGACTGGATTAATCTTGCTCAGGATACGGACCAATGGCGGGCTTATGTGAGGGCGGCAATGAACCTGCGGGTTCCTTAAAAGCCAGTAAGTAAGTACTAAAAGAGTATATATATTTTCTCTATACAGGGTATAAACGGCACAACTTCGATGATTACGCCTATACAAACTGTACCCCTCGGTTTACTAAACATTTGTAAAGCAAATTTGTTTTACTTCTCTTTTTGTTTTTACTTCCTAAAGTATACCATGTTTTTAGAATTGGTAGTAGTCTAATATTTACTTTTCGAGTAAATATGAATGTCATTGCGAATGACCGTCCGTCCAACATACCACCACAATAGAGAGAGAACAGATTATCCTGATTTGTAAACAAGGATATCAACATTGTTGCATTGTACGTGGTCAACAGAAGTAAATAATGACGGTCTACTATCATTTCCAAAAACATTAGACTTACAGATAATGTTTTTCTAGTGAAACCACAAAAGTTAATGAAAAATGTTATTTGACATTTTTGTTCAATAATTTATGCTGTATTGACAGTATTTTTTTTTTTTGGCTATTTATATTATTTAAACCCTGTATATATCTCAGTTGTATCAGACAGAAGGACAACTATGAAGAAAAAAAATGTAAGAAGTTGTATGTTGCTGTTTGTTGATATGTCTGATGATACTGATGTGATGTAAAATGAATGTTGTAATTTGGCGATAAAGGTTCCGAACACCAATCATCAGTGTTTCCTTACATTTCTGTGTTATCTCTTTTTTCATGTTATATGCAATTCTGTGTATTTTTAAACAAATCTGTACTGTCTATTGTAATTGGGACTTTGCCCTGTTATAGACATAAATAAATAAATAAATAAATAAATAAATAAATAAATAAATAAATAAATAAATAAATAAATAAATAAATAAATAAATAAATAAATAAATAAATAAATAAATAAATAAATAAATAAATAAGTGAGTGAGTAAGTAAATGAGTAAGTAAGTAAATAAATGAGTAAATAAGTGAGTAAGTGAGTAAACGAATGAGTGAGTAAATAAGTAAATGAATAAGTGAGTAAATAAGTGAGTAAATGAATAAATAAGTGAGTAAGTGAGTAAATGAGTAAATAAGTGAGTAAGTGAGTAAATAAGTGAGTAAGTGAGTAAATAAGTAAATATGTGAGTGAGTTAGTGCGTAAATAAGTAAAGAAGTAATTAAGTGAGTGAGTAAATAGGTAAATGCTTGAGTGAGTAAATAAGTAAGTAAAATAATAAGTGAGTGAGTAAGTGAGTAAATAAGTAATTATGTAAATAATAAATAAATAATAAACAAACACCTAGTGATCTATTTAATATTTAACTTTCGTTTCAGTCGTTGCTCATTAGCAGGGAACGGATTTATATGGACTAAAAATATATGAAATATGTAAATATATATGTAGTTATTTTTACCAAAATATGGAATTAAATATGGATTTTTACCAAAATATGGAATTAAATATGGACTTAAAATTATAAAAAAATGACTATGTACGTTAAATATTGGTACATTTTAATCAAACTAAACAAAAAATATAATGGACGTACCTTATCTTCCAATGTAGTTTCAACAAAACACAATTTTTATTGTCTGTTACCATAACAATAGGTTACAAACATTTCTTTCAAGTGCTGAAAAGTGAATCTTCTTCTATTGTCTCTGAGGATAGATTTATACTGACTAAAAGAGCGTTCGACGTCACAAGAAGTAACTGGTACATAATTCAATTTCACAATGTCTGCTGGGGATAAGTCCAAGTTAATCTTCACTGTTGATTCACCACTCATCACAGCAACAACCTTTTGTAGTTCTTCATATCCAGGGTTTTTTGAAAGTACATTGTCCACCTTAGCTCTTACTGCATCTGCAACTTTACCTCTACCACGATTCAGTTGTTCCACAGTACTATTTATAATTTCAAAACTTTCAGATAGTGAAAGGTGCCTATTTTGGAGACTTTTGAGCGTTTTTATGATGCATGAAAATGTATGCTGAATGTGAGCTAAGTCATTCTTCACACTTATGTCACAGGTAACTGTTTTCGCAGTATCAATTGAGACTGCATCTTCAGAGTCCAATGCAAGGAGAACATTGTTAATAGAGTCTATATGTTCGGCATAATATTCAACTGCTTCTAGCCATGTACCCCATCTAGTTAAAATTGGCTTTGGTGGCAATGGAATTTCAGGGTACATTTCTTTCAACACGTTAACTCTACTGGGAGCTTTGAGAAATACTTTTTTCACTGATGAAATCAACAAATCTACTTTAGGGAAATTGTCTCTGACCACTTCTGCCACACGATGAAATGCATGCGCCACACAAGTAAAATGAGTCAATTTAGGATATACAACAGATAATGCTTGTCCAGCTTTTTTACCATATAAGGGGCAGCATCGCTAATAAAGAATAACACATTATCGTACATAATACCCTTTGGCCACAGGATACCCATAGCTTCGTTGAACAGTTTAACTATAGTTTTGTTATTGCACTTTTCTAGAACATCACAATGTAAAAGAATTCGTTCAGAATATTGTTCACTTAACAAACCGATAACTACATTACCAACAAGTCTACCTTCTTTGTCGGGAGTCTCATCAATGGAAACCCAAATTGAACTATCTTTAATTTCATCTCTTATCTTCTGTATTGTCTCATCGTAGATGGATGGAGCATACGTCTTCCTAAGTGTTGACTCATCCGGGATTGTATGTTGAGTATATTTTTCAAGGAATTCCCTGAAGACCTTATTCTTTAGTTTGTAGAGAGGAATATCAGCAGAGATGAGAGAACGGCACAGGTCGATGTTAAACTCAGATCTTACATTCGATGTTGTTGGTTGTGTTAAAAACAATTGTCTCTGCTTGGAATTTAGTTGTTTGTTGGCCTGATGTTTACTAGTTGTAATGTGTTGTTGCACCAGGAACTTTTGTGTAGATGATACTGCACACTGACACAAATTACAAAATAATATATTATTGTCAGTTGATAAACCATCTTCTTTAAATTCTGAAATGTAACTTGTTAGTTTTGATTTTAAATTGACTGAATGACGTACTTTTGGCATATTTACCGTCTTTATAGTATGATTTACAAAACTGAACCTATGTGTACTCTGACTGGCATTTAACTGTTGAGCTGCACAACTGAAGTCTGTTAAAAATTTTAAATTAAATTAATACAGTTTTGTAACTTACTTTCCCATTGTTGATAGGACTGCTAATTTTCAAATAACTCTGATGTTAAAGGGATTACTGAACATGTGTTTAAATCTCTATTGTTGAAATGTATTTTTAAAAGTTAATGGAATTTTGTTTTGTTTTATTGTTAAACCTAATATAATATGGACTGTTTTATATGAAATATGGAAAATATATGGAAATTAACGAAAATATGTACTAAACTCTAAAATATGGAAAAATATGGAAAATAAAAGTAGGATTTTTCAACCCTACACATTGTGAAACATAAAGATAATGCAAAATATAAATTATATTAGCTTTATAAGTAAATATGTATTTACATATAAATCCTTTCCCTGCTCATTAGTTTTATCCGAAAATTAGTGCGAAATTAATGTGCATTTGTAGTGTAATTTTCAACACAGAACACTGCCAATTAAAATAATTGATAAGGAATGTTAAAATAATTATTACTATCACCATAAACTCTTGCCTCTGGTGATGTGTTAATATTCAAATATGATACTTCTGCGAGTCATATATGTTGTAATACCATATGCAAAATAGTTTGGTAAATGTTTATATTTTTTCAAAGAATGTCGGCTGTTTGGAACGAAAAATCAGATATCGTAAAAATATATATAAACGAAGGCACTGGATTAATTTGCTTTCATTATAACACAGTTGGAAGGTATTTCTAATAATATAGCGTGTTATTTTATGAAAGAAATCCGATTAGAACAACCCAGCATTAGCTACCAATACCACTGCTCCACTCAGCGCAACTCAGCGAACTCGGAGTTCTTCAGTTCAACCAACCTACAACATCGAACTCAGAAAGTTCAATAACCACAGCACCGTGCAATAGAAATCTCCCTCCTACATTGTCCAGCACAAATTTTCCCTGCGGCTCATTCAGAAAATAATGGTCGATTGATTAACTGGAGGCCGTTAAACGTGAAGGTTTATGCCACGGATCGTGTGTAGTTATGCTGTGCCTCCCTCCGAACTAACAAAACCACCCCTCGAATAACCCTTTTCCATCTATAAACATTGCAGCATTTTAAACAGGCCAGCGACTACCAACCGTGAGTTTAGTCGTAATAGGCAGCGTGGCTGATAGTTAGGGAATCCAATAAACCATAAATCGATACTAGGCCTGTTATGTGATACACCAGACGGACAGACACATTGGCAGAGGAACGGATGTATGACTTTCACCTGCCGCTGCTGTTTCCTAAGTTATCATGTACAGCAGTGATGTCAATTGATGCCCATAAGAGCAAGCGCGCGCTTTAGAGCCCACGAGAGCCTGAGCGCTTTACAGCGGAAAGGAAAGAGACAGACGAAAGAGGCAGTATAAGCCGTTTACTCCAGCTATATTCAGGGATAGCCAGCACTGATTCAGTAGATAAAGGCAAGAGAACTTTGTATCCATGTTAATTTTTAGATTTGTCTGAGACGTATAAATGCATCATCAGTATGTAAGTTTTAATTATAATGCTCATTTTTAACAAGTTTGATTTTTTTATTCAAAAGAAACATTTTCTCAACTTTTTTTTCATAGAAAAGTGAAATTTTTAGATATAGGCCCATTTATTTAGTAGCTTACAGAATGTTTTCGTAAATCTAATATACCGTAAATACGTATTACTAAAGATAATGTATTGAAATTTTTGAAAATATTCGCATGGAAATTGTTTATAAGGAAATGAATTAGCAAAGCAACTACTGTTACATCATAAGCAAAAGATACGTGCCCATGTGATGTAAAAATGTCAGCTCTATAGCTTCAGCATATTTTGAGAAAATAATTTAATATTCTGATGTTAGGAAGTTGCTCACCAATATCACCTTAAAAGCATAATGCGATAAGAGTTTTGTTATGTAATATTAGTTACACTTAAAACATATACAGCACCTAAGTAACTTTGCTCTGTACTCTAATATTGTTTTCATTAGTTTATTGATTACTTTTATAAGGCTATAAGTACCGTCAATATCAATTCCAACTTATCATGTCACACTCAATCTCTTTTTTTTGGGATATCACTTTCTTTATGAATGATGTCTTTCATCCATTTGGTACACTATAGTTATACTACTATGGAATTTATGTGAATATCCTTCTTAACACTTTATTATGTTATTAACATTTAAAACACAACTGCAATATTATGAAATTGGTATTAGTACTTTTGTTTCACAGACAATATAGATACTATCAAACAGAAAGGAGTCAAATAATAATGACATAAAATGTCACGTTCCGTCTGAAGTTTGTGCACCACTGTTTTCTTAATCCAACAGACTGCTTATTCATATACACAACCCATCCTCTTTCCATACTTAGCGCTTGATGCCCGCGAACGACGTCAAGGTCAGAAAAATGCGCTTGCTTTGCCATCACTGATGTATAGTAACAGCCACATATTTTAATTGCTTCATTTCCTCTCTTAATTTAGCGAACTGTTTAACTTCGTTGAAAATTTGTATAATGAGCTTTAGTATAACTGAGAAGGTCTCTAATTATTGTAGAATATCTTATTTACGTTAATGTGATATAAGAATTTTTGCCGGTATAATAAAAATAATGATTTACTTTTTCTGGCAGGGTTAAGCACATGAGGTCTTCTCCTCCACTCAACCAGAGGTTAAAAAGGACAAACATGATCATGGGTGGGCAACTCGTGCTCTCAAAGTGTCAATACAACCTCAGTGCAGGTATATCGGACTCTATATTAGCTGTAGTGTCTGTATGCGTTCTTGCAAGACACGTCTGCAGTAAGTGGCGGCTCGTTTTAAGTGAAAAACAATATACCCAGATCATTTTCCTTTAGTGATGAGTCGAAAGAGAGAGATTTTTTTATTAAGAAGGGAAGTAAAACTTGTATTATGTTCTATTACACTTTCTTGTGCATGATATTTATACAGGGACATCATTTTATTTTTACTAATATTTTTAATATTAACCTGGCTATACCTTTGGATTAATGATTGAGACTCGGAATCACCGTTTGCTACCTCCTTCCACGACTGGAGTTCGATGGTACTGGCGTAAAATACAAACAAATCACTTTACTAGGTATAGGAGGGAAGAAAAGTAGTTCATCCATTTACGTAAAGTAGGAAATATCGCGATTTTCAGTTTGATAATTTTCATTAGGTTTTGTTTAATCAAAATACAGTACAGTATTAACACTAAGTGTTTTTACTCACGAACTGAGTTATCCATGCGAACGTATTCATTATGCAGTGTATATTATACTGTCTACAGCACATTAGCGTGCAATATAGAGAATGAAGTTAAATTGAAAAATAATCATAATATGGATATTTAAACACATTTTTGAAAATGGTGGCCGTTCATTTCGATACAGGCTTCAGATATTTTGTGCATATTATCGCACTATAAATTATTGTACGTAATTTCAATTACCAGTTTCGTCCTTCATACGAGTAACTCATGTTGAAATAATTCTGTACCTACTCTATAAAAGAGTACCTTACGTACTGTAAATTCAGTCTTCACTTCTGCCCGACCCGCTCAGATAAAATTACTCAGACATGCTATCTACTGTCCGTCCAAGTGGTTATGTCGCAGGATCGTAGAAAGGGGGGAATCACGTGATAATTACTTAACGAGGCCCTTTTATTTAAGTTATTTTAAACAGTTGCATAATATTACCTAGAGGTCCAATTAATTCCTAACAGAAATTAATGTATTCAGAAAAGAGCTAAGAAAGCCCAGCTACTAGTCTTTACAGTGGAGCGAGCAGAAGCAGGTGGGGGAAATCGGGATGCGACGTAGGCAAACGGACGACAGTACCTGTGCGAAAATATGATTCAATATTGGAAGTTTTCGTCACTGGAAAACGCGAACATATTTCTGAAACGTACTATACTCACTAACTCAGTACTACAGCCTTGGTTCTGTGTGGAGGACGGTTGGAACTTCGTTAGTAGAAGGGGTGGGAATAAAGTACATTCAAAAACACAGGTACAATAAAAGTTGAAGTAAAAATAAAATGATGTCCCTGTATTACAAATAAACACAGTGCAGATTTTAGAAAAGAAATACTGTCTAGATCTGCTCTAGAGCAGCTAAAGTAAAAAAAGGGATATCAGTAAGGTGAGACTGATATCAAATATCGTTAGCACGTTATGCGTATGAGTTACAGAATTGCACGACATATGATTGACTAGCTAAGAACATTTATGGATAAATTTTAAATGTGACAGTATGATGTGAAACATAGACAACTTCACTTTCTTTGAATATAAACTATCTTTAAGAGTGATAAGAAATCATCTCATCAAATATAAGACTTTACTTCAAGACCTGCAGCAGAATTCCCTAGAGAAACTTTGACAATTGACAAGGAATCGAGATTTTTCTAAAATCCAATTTTGTTTCAGCCGTTAGAAGATCCTGAAAGTTTACAGCTTGAATTAATAAATCTACAGAACACCACGCCACTGAGATTTAAGCGAAATCAGGAATCGAACTGTTCGTAATGCTGCCTAACTCAGAATTTCCAAATACACTTTTTGCTTCCGTATATGCTGTATGTGCTTGAGTCAGAGTTTAATACCAGAAAGAAATGTAAAAGCTCTCAATGTACAGAAAGGGCTTAGAAGTAAGTTTATTTATCTGCACTGATATGTAAAAAAATAACTTCTCGAATTTGTGATTATTTCCGAATACAGACTATTACCTTTCTGAGAACAGAGGAATAATCTTTAATATATAAAGACTGTAAATTCTTGGTTCTATGTTTCAAATAAGACATATAATAAGAAATATTAACAAATAGTGTAATAATAAATAAGTGTTGCAGCTATATTTGTTGTATCTTCAAAAGTTTGTGTTCAGGTTGTGTTTCCAGTACTAACTAATTTACAAAGCTATGATATAATATAATTTTTATGTGTGTTTAGGTATAGTGTGCCTAAAATTACTATAATTATTGTTCCATGAGTCAATCTGAAATTCAAATCATGGAATAGATATGCTTATAGTACACCCTAAATATTTGAAGCTGTCCACTTGCTTAACTGCCTCATTTAGAATTCGCAAGTTTACCTTTTTACTTTTCTTCCTATGACCATGGTCTTCGTTTTGTTGGCATTTATCTTCATTCCATACTGCTCACAGCAGTCATTTAGCTCCAGTAGCACAGCCCTTAGTATCATCTCCTCTTCTGCTGACAAGGCCACATAACAGCAAATTTTATATACTTTTTTCTTCTTTCTTTTACTGTCACTCCTGCCATATTCTGAAGACAGTTCCTCACTAAATCCTCCAAGTATACTTGTCTCTAAACCGAATCATTTTAGAAATGGAAACAAGAATTATGAAACTTTGGTTCGTCCCATTCGTACATATGCTGTAGAAAGTAGACCAGAAACCGTAAAGACAAAACAAGTGAAACAATATAAGTGGAAAATTTTGAGAAGAATTATACTTAAAACAAAATATACAGTATTATAAATGAGACACTAAGGGAATCGTGTAAAATTGAGCCCAGTATAGATTCGGTAATTGGGGCAAACATGTAAGCAGAATGAAAACTGACGACTATTAAAAACAGCAAGAGATAAGTTGTCTAGAGGACATAGAGACGTGAGACGGGCGAGAGAGAGATGGTCTGACAGCGTTTTGTGCAAACTTTGTCTAATTTTAAAATTTTAATGAAGTTCATTTTTAAAATAAGGTAGGAAGTCATGGTTTGCATAATCTTTTAATTAGAGAAAAATAAACTTTCGGAAAGTAAAGAAATGGTGAAAGATTTTGAAGATTAGCCCTGTAATACTGTAACAATAAGCTTAGGCATTTGGAAGCTTATTAAGTAGGCGTGCTCAGAGTTTTCCAGTGATTGAAAGTTTCTGCATTACGTTCTTTTTTTTATAAATGTAGTTGGTATATTCACAAAATTTCAACTTCATTAGCTTCATAAATACGCAACCAATCGTGTTTTGTACAAAATATTGTATAGCCTGAAGTAGCGATTATTTCAGGCTATAAAAAATTTAATCGCTCATAAGGGAAGGAAAAAGAACTCTGATTTTCGTTGATATGAATTGAGATATGAAATTCTTTTAGGTATCGGATCGGCATTCATTACGAATGTAGAAAGGAAAATCATTGGAATGGAATACGTGGACATTAGGCTTTTAATAAAAATATTAAGTTGTAAGATTGTCTAGACTTCATTATTTGTTTATCTCCTTTTGAAGACAGGATGTGAATGATATGCTCCGGGTGAAATGTTAATAATCCTCAGTCCAATATATTTGAGTTTGATTTTAAGAAACTGTGATCATTTTTTCAAGTTGCATTCATGTGTTACGACAAAAATAGGAACGCTCTAAATTCTATCTTCACACGGTCAAACTGCAAATGAGAAAATCCGTACCGGTAGTGATGAACTATACATTGTTCCATAATGTCTGACAGGAGAAGTAAACAGTGCCGAGAAAGAGAGGGAAAGAGAGAGAGAGAGAGACTGTATATACAGTAGGCCATTGCATGAGGATATGGAGAAAATTATTTTTTTAAATTTCCGAGATGCACCCCTTCTATGTTGTTTCACTTGATAAAATATGAGTGTATACCAAGTTTTAGGTAATTTGGTCATGCCTTGACCCCCGCCCAACATGACTGACTAACAAGACATTCTTTTCTTATAGTAAAATAATGAGAAAATGTAATATTAAATGTTTCTCTTTTAATGCAGTTCATTATAAAATACTGTAAATCAAAATATATAGTAATTAACAAATACTGTAATTAAATCTTGTTCTCAGCTGTATAATAATCACTATATTTACTGAATTTGTTTGTTAGAGACTGCAGTTAACATCTTTAATGTCTCTTTTTTATAGTTGGGAATTTGTTTGCGATGATATTCAACCACTTGCAATAAGTATTGTTTTTGATTTTCGTCATTGGTAACACTAGTTGAGAAGTCTTGAATCACCTTCACGGCCCGTTCAGATCACTCACCACTTTGACATGCCGTACGTATGCCTCAGCTTCTTGATAATTGGGATCAAGATGCCATTGGCTAACGGATTTTCCAAGCCATTGGACCTCAACACCGATGCTGTGAAACAAAAACCACGATTTAGAGCCAATAAGAGATGAGAGTTTCGTACTGTAGTTCAGGATTGGTAATGTTGGAATGTCCCTCTCAAATTCTTTTGGTCTCAGAAATCGAAATAATGTCCGAGAAATTTGCTGCCGTTCCGAATCAGTAACTCTGTTTGAAAATAGGGAGAACACTGCATACTCTTTGGTTAAATACCACAAGTGTCTTTCCATGGCTTGTATGGCTGCATTAGCAACTTGAGGATTGTCTTGCAGTATTTGATGAAGTTAAGCCACACCTTGAGATCATTGTAGACTGCATTGGTACCATTGGATGAAGAGAGCCATTTTTCAACATAGAATAGGCCTAATGCATTGAATTTGCATAGTGCTTCTAATTTATCGATCATGATCTTGTCATATCCCGTTTGAACATTGAAAGCAAACATCTTTGCTGGATACAAAATGGACGGCATCCATCGAGCATTGTGAGCTGCTCCAAGTTTCAGCCATTGTATTCCTTGTTCAGGTGTTTCTCCCAGAATTAACATCAGCTCAGCACACTCCCAATAATCAGCACCAGGTAATGTTATTTCTATTTGGAGTGGAAAGCATTCTCTTCAGTGATTGAAATGTATTTTTCATTATGAGTTTGTGACCTTCAAGGAACGACCACTCATATAAATTGAGGGAAAGAAGGCAGAGGACGGACACTGGAAAGTTTTCTTTTCTCAATCGTACTATCAGGGACTGGAATGCTTTACCTGCAGACTTACTAAAGGCTTTACCAACAACCAAAAATGTATTTAAAAATAGGCTTAAGGACCTTACTAATAGACGGTAATAATACACAGTACTTAAAGGGTGTAAATGATATGTTGTTATTGAAGTGTTGTTTCAGTGAAGAATTATGTTGTGTCAGTGAAGTGTGTTGTATCAGTGAAGAAGTATGTCGTGTCAGTGAAGTGTGCTGTATAAGTGAAACGTGTTCCTGTCAGTGAAGCTGTATAGGTTATAGTGGCAGTGCAAAGAATTTGATCAGTGAAATGTTTTTGAAGTGTTAGTGAAATCAGGATAGAATCAGTGAAATGTGTCGTAGTTCCAGTGCAGTGAGTGAGTTGACAGCGAAATGAGTGTAATGTTGAAAGGTACTTGTGCAGATATGAACATATGCTCGTGGGTTTTTGTTCGATCTTAGTTTTAAGATACAAATTAGAATATTTCAAATGTTATTTTAAGTGATCGTTTCATTTAATTTAGTATATTCCCTGTTTGTTGTTGTTATTATTATTATTATTATTAGTATTAATTATTAGTATTATCATTAATTGTATTTTTAATTAATAAGTTTATTATTGTCATTATTGAGTGCAATTAGTTACCACTGCCACCGGGTATATACCCATTGCAGTGTGAATAAATACATACATACATACATACATACATACATACATACATACATACATACATACATACATACATACATACCTGTCCTTGATTTGTATGGTTTTAAAATTTTCTTCTGTAGTGATAGTTTTCCAAATAGAGTCCCTGAATTGAATAAAATTGTCATTTTCAGGACCTGATGTTTCACCAAACAATGTCTTGTGAACTGAACACAAGATTCTCTCAAAAACGTGATGTCAACAAGCAGACATAAGCAATTTTTTATCCAATAATTTTTCGAGCTGTACACATGCTCTGATTTTCCATCCTTAGTTCGAAGCTGTCGTGTCAAAAACGAGGGATCTCACGTTATCAGAGAGCTCCCATTCATTTGTAAGACTAAAAGTAGCTCTTGCATAGCAGATACTAGTACCGCTAGTCCTTCTATATTTTCTCTTTTACTGAGTTTTTGTTTGGAATGTCCAGCTCTAATAGGCATCGTAGGAATACAAGACAGTTCCCAAAATTCTTCTATCTTCAAAATAGCATATTTAATAACATCATCTCTCTTATCTTTTTACATTGGTCCATGATTAAGAAAAACAAAGAAACAAAGCACATCCACATTGGAAGGCAGTTGAGATCCTTCTTTCGGTGTCAAATCTTGTAGTAAATTCCCTATGAGCCACGTTTTTTGGACCTTTTCCATCTTTTCTAAGTACTGGGCGGTTTGGTGTGAACAAAAGGGGACAAATCATTGCTTCAGGTGATTGCTTTTCCACATCTTCACTCATTGTTAATTACATCTTGTAAAGGAGAAAGGCAATCAGTTTTTACCTTATAGCAAAAGTTATTATTGAGGTGGGCGGGGGTCAGAGTGTGACCTAAACACCTGAAAATTTGCACACAAGTATGTTTCAATAATTGTAATAACATGGCGGGGGTGCACTTAGAAAATTTAAGAAAAAAGTTTTTGCAATGCCCTAATATACAGTCACTAAGCTTGAGTTGTTGAGGATACTAAAAACAATAGACTGTGCCGGTACTATTTCGCATTATCTGTAATGGTGCGATAGTAGCGATCCTAGTGGTTAGCAACTATCTATGGATGCATATTTTCTATATATTGAGCTTCGTGACTGTATATTCTAGACTGTGGTAGTAGTTTGATTGCTACTGAACCAATGACAGAGGTTTAATTCCTCGCTTATCTTGGAGTTAGAACGCTTAAGACCGTCCAACTCCTATGAACTTGAAGACAAGGGTGGAATGAGACCTCTGTCATTGGTTGAATAGAAATTGTTACCCTTCTACCTTCCTCTGTCGGCACTGTTTACAACTTCTGTCAGACATTGTGGGACGAGTTATAGCCTAGATAAGAATTTATGAGGCTTTTTAAATGAAAATTCTTTTGAAGTGAGATCATAGGCCCTATATCACAAATGTTAAATAAGTCATTTTTAACTATCTTGGTTTCAGAAACTATTAGTGATATGTTTATGAACATTTTGTTTCTAATTCTTCATTGTCTTCGAAGTGCTGTCTTCATACATTGTGAAAATAATTAGTTATGATTTTCTTTGTGACGGATTGAATGACAGTTTTTTTTTTTTTTTTGCCTTTCTTTACGTGAGTAAAAATGTCAACGCTCCAATGGGTAAAATTACAGTACCGAAGATATATCCAATCATTAATTTTGCTATATCGCATTATCATTACTTTTACGCCTATCTCTCAGTGCTTTTTAATTTCTTGTCCTCATATCACAGCCTGGGTACTCGTTCTAAAAATGACCCTTTATTATCTATTACTTGCTATAAAACAGTTCACTATTCTTTCTCTTTCACAGCATCAGCAATTCGTTTCTGGAATTCCCTACCTATCTCCCTCAGGAACTGTCGAACGATATTGTGATTTAAAAGTAAATTATTCAAACACATGACCAGTACGAAGCCACGTAACTCCTAGCTTCAGATTTAATTTCCCCGTTCCTATATCCTATCATTATTGCTGTATGTACTTGTATCATTTAAATGATAAATCTTTATTTTAATTTTAGAAATAGGATTGCCAACCGTCCGGAATTTTTCCGGATTGTCAGGAAATCAGTTTAGTATTGAGAACGCTTAATGTCCGGAAATTTGTTCATTGCAATATTATATTCTGGAAATTCATTTTGATAGTTCATTATTAGGAATCCGACGTAGTTTACAATGGCTACCAATTAGGTATGCCTTAATTTTTAGGGGAAATGGTAGCAAAATTGAGTGTCCTGATTTTGCAAAAGAAAGCCATTAGAATTCTATGTCAATCAAACTATCTTGAACATTGTCGACTTCTTTTCAAACAATCACAGATATTAACTGTCATAAATTTATACACGACCTAGTCCTTTACACTCGACAAAATGTAGACAGTTACTCATTAATAGCCAATATACCTGGTCATGAAATTAGAAATAGTGAACAAATTAATATTGCATACTGTAGATTATACAAAACTAGCACAAATTTTTCTGTCATGGGGATGAAATTATATAATAAGCTTCCCAGTTAATATTATAAGTTACCAACCAATAGTTTCAAAGCTGGATTTTATAATTGGCTTTTAATTAACCCCCTCTACTCTGTAGATGAGTTTCTTAACATAAATTCATACGAAATTTTTTTTAATAAGTAAAGTTATTTACATTTAATTACAAATATTACATTAAGAGTGAAGTGTTTTCATTAATTTTAGAGTTTCAAAATGTTTTGTGTTTTCATTCTAATTAAACTCTACTGTTTTCAATTATATATGTATTTTCAAATTATGTTTTTTTTTCTCGCTTCTGTATTGTGACGAAGCCTATCACTGTATGTTTAATGGCTTAATAAATTGAATTGAAAAGACATTTTATAATTATTCTATACCCTATAGGCTACTCTTTGATGACTAGAAGCAAAGAGTTTGTAAGTATTATAAGCTCTTGAGATAGATAGAGTTTGTGGCACTCATTGATGCCATGTCTTGGTAGTAAATCAGCATTTGAATAACTTCAGTGATTTTCACGTGCAACTCTTTAAGTAGGAAGCACTGAATGTGTATCAGAGGCCATTGACTGCTTGCAAAAATGGTTTCATTACTGTTCTTTACTTCTTAAGAAAATCACTTTTCTAAGCCTTAATGATACTTTCACATTCAGTTTCGTTACTGAAATTGTAGATATATTGCAAGTTAATGTAGAACTGGACTTTGAATATGGTGATGCATCGTACGAAGAGTATTGTCTATTGAAAGATATGTTGCCAATACTGAAAAATCTATGAACTCTTCAAGAACACAGGGATACTCTTTTGAAGACACGTATTGTGGCAGACTTAAAGAAAATTGCTGAACACGTACATTCTCTTCCAATTAGCAATGCTCATGTGCAGCAAGTTTTTTTTAAATGAAGAATCTCTGAACTGACGAGAGGAACCGGATGAGGCCAGAACTCGTAAAATCAGAACTCTTAGTAAAGACGAACTTTAATATGTCGTGTAGTGAATTTTTTATTTTATTTCAATAAACAAAGAACTAATAAACAAAAACAAAGGAAGCAACAAGCATTCTTTCAGATAATGTTATTGTAGTAGAATGTAGGGTCATGTGTATCAATCCCTGTGCTTTTCAATGTGTACAGACTATGGTACGTTCTTTAATATAGGGCTACACCGCTACAACTAAATAATAACACGAAGGCAATTCTAATTGATTAATTGAAGGTCAAAATGCAAGTGTATTTACATTGAAATTCATTGTAAGTTTATGTGCCATTTTATTTCTTTGTGTGTCCTGAATTTCCGTCCTCTAGAATTGGCAACCTTGCCTACAAATTGTTAGTACATACTTTACTAATTTTTCTGAAAATATTTCCTTTCTTCCTCATTCATGTTTAGTTCTCCTTTGTGTGAATCTGTGTATATGTAATTTTCCTCATTGTTGTATAGTTATGATTTACGTTTGAATTTGTATTTCTTGTAATTTGTAATAATGCTCACTTACCACTTGCATATTCATCGAGTGTAACTTCTAAGCCTTATATTATTTTGCAATTATTATTAGTATGTTTGCATTACTTTACTCAACTTGTGCTTGTGTGATTTTATCAAAGTTTTAGTGTTCTTTAAATATTAGTCTGTAATCATTTACTTGCGTTATTGCAAATTGTACCAGCTTTTTTGTTTCTGACTAGGTGGAAGAGATGACCTTAACTTCACCAGACTAATTAAATAGGTATTATTATTATTATTATTATTATTATTAATCCATGGCGCTACAGCCCGTGAAGGGCCTAGACCGACCAGCCGGTTGCTGGCCTCACGCCCACATGCCGAAACAGAGGTGGACGATCATCCAACCAGAATGGAGGTATCGTGTGGTTAGCCACGATGATCGTCCCAGCCGTTATAGCTGGCATTCGCAACCGGATTTCGCTACTATCGTAGTTCCCCAAGTGCATCACGATGCTGGGTGGGCACCGGTCCCATACGCTGGCCGAAACTTCATGAGAAAATTTCTTCCCCCATGAGGACTCGAACCAGCACGCATTCCGTAACGCGAGTCCTAGACAGGATGTCTTAGACCACGACGCCACGGCGCGGGAATTTATTATTATTATCATTATTATTATTATTATATTTATTTATTTATTTATTTATTTATTTATTTATTTATTTATTTTATGAAGCGAATAGATATGGCGCAATTTGTACTCTTCCTATACGTAATATACAGGGACATAATTTTATTTTTACTAACATTTCTGATATTAACCTGCCTATATCTTTGAATCAACGGTTGCTAATCCCTTCCATGACTGGAGTTCGATGGCGTCATATTCAAACAAATCACTTTACTAGGTATAGGAGGGAAGAAAATTAGTTCATCCATTTACGTAAACTATGAAATATCAAGCTTTTGAGTTTGATCATTTTCATTAGGTTTTTGTTTAATCAAAATACAGCACAGTATTAACAATGAGTGTTTTTACTCACGAACTGAGCTGTCCATACGGACGTATTCATTATGCAGTGTATATTAGAGTGTCTATAGCACATTAGCGTACACTATAGAGAATGAAGTTAAATTGAAAAATAATCATAATATGGATATTTAAACATATTTTTTAAAATGGTGGCGGTTCATTTCGATTAATGTAACTAATTCCAATTACCAGTTTCGTCCTTCGTACTAGTAGGCCTAACTCATGTTGAAATAATTCTGTACCTAATCTATAAAAGAGTACCTTACGTACTGTAAATTCAATCTTCACTTCTGCTCGATCTGAAAAGATAAAATTACTCAGACATTCTATCTACTGTCCGTCCAAGTGATTATGTCGCAGGATCGTAGAAAGGGGGGAAATCACGTGACAGTTAATTACTTAACGAGGCTCTTTTATTTAAGTTATTTTAAACAGTTTTATGGGTATAATATTACGTATATGTCCAATTCCTAACAGAAATTAATGTTCTCAGAAAAGAGCTAAGACAGCCTAGCCACTAGCCTTTACCGAGAGGCGAATAGAAGCTGGTGGGGAAAACCGGAATGCGACGAAGACAAATGGACGACAGTACCTTTGCGAAAATGATGCAATATTGAAAGCTCTTTCGTCATTGGAAAACGCGAACATATTTTTGGAACGTACTGTGACGGTAAGGCTACTATGACTTGGATCTGTGTGGAAGACGGTTGAACTTCATTAGTAGAAGGGGTGGGAGTGAAGTACATTCAAAAACTCATGTACAATAAAAATTGAAGTAAAAATAAAATGATGTCCCTGTACTTTCGCTTCAATAATAATTTTATTGCTGTTCAAGTTGGCGCTTGAACTCACTAGGATTCAAACGATGACGCAAGCAACATCTAAACTAGTTAATCAAATGACATGACACCACAGTCTAGTACAGGCCTGCACAAGGTTTGCGCTCTCCGAGCCGGCTCACAGCTCGAGCGGAAAGCAGATATTAGCTGCGCTCTGTATATGGGTAGACTGGAAGAAGGGGTGATCTCGTACAAAATATACACAAAAGGAAGTACTATTACGAGTGTTTATGAAATGTATTCCCATTCAGTGTTTGCAAACCTATCTTGGACTACTAGTAATTAATAAAGAAATACTTATTTTACAGAAATAATAGAAATTATATAGCTACTTAAATGTACAATATCATTTTGTTATATTTTTATTTATCAGTACATCAAAACGAGATTTTATGCTGTTGTAGCTGAAAGGAACAGTAGCCTACTGATAGTAATGAAACTTCAGTTAAAGTTGTTCCATGCCTGCCTTTATTAAAGTTGATTATAGAAAACAGTTGCTCACAAATATGTTGAGCCAAACATAGTAATCATTTTCACAGCCAGCCTATGTAGTCGTGGATATTATTGCTAATGTTTAGTCTTGTAAAACTCAACCATGCTAGTAGTATTATTCTAACGATCTTTAGCCCTTAGGTCACATTGAAGATCAATAAGTTCGAGCTGTAAATCGTTAAATGTTACGTTCCTCCATAATGTACTGTAGCAGTAGGTGAGCAACGTGAAACAGTTACTGAGAAAAGGCCTACACACTGCACTCCACTCTCTGAGTGGTCGTTTCCCTCTCCTCTACCTATAGCAAGTCTATGTCATTCTGACGTATCTCCCTTTCCGTTTCGGCGAGCGGTAAACATGGCTCTCCCGCTCAGAAAGAGCGCGCGCGCTCGTTGAGCGCTGTTTGTGAAGGTATGGTCTAGTATATACAGTCACGAAGCTCAATACGTAGTAAATAGGCATCCATAGATAGTCGCTAACCACTAGGATCGCTACTATCGCCTGATTACAGGCAATGCGAAATAGTACCTGCACAGTCTATTGTTCCTAGTACCCCCATAAACTCAAGCTTCGTGGCTGTATATATTAGACTGTGGTGCCACCAAAATGTATAATATTAACACGATTAAGTATTTATTTGCTCAAATAACTTACCAGCTGTTTTATTTTATCGGTTGCTTCACGATATTATTTAAACCGTTATGGTCTAATGTAGAGAATAATTCCGCACCAAATTTGACTTCTGTCTCATGAACTGTATAAAACAATTTGTAATTCACACGCTAATCTAAACCGTAAAGTGTTTTTTTTTCCTATTGCGATGTGTTGCAGCGCTATACATGTTTAAATATTCCTGCGCGAATTTAGGGGACAAAACAGAGAACGAAATTTGTTAATTACATGTCGCAGATAACTGAGGAGATGCGAAATTCCGGTCTATGTCAGGGACAGTTAATTCCCTCGCGTCCTCATTGTCTCTCGTTCCAGAATTCACACTGGTTACTCATGTGGAAGAGAAACTACATGCGGAGTTCGTCCAAGTGAAACACGAAGAGCAACATGGCCAGTTTTAATGCTGAAGGACAAGAAGGATGGCGGAAAAATTAATGACCAGTGATAACCATTTCTCATTTTGTTAGACAATGACATATCATCCTGTTTAAACGGTTCGTTATATCGTATCCAGCATACATGATCGCAACTGCAATATGGTGCTTGATGCAGTAGATATTTAGCTCACTGAGATTGTCATTGAATTATATCGACCAACTTCATTCAGTTCTGCTCGTTGAGATTTCATTTATGACGGCATAAAATGCTTACAAATCCCATCAAACACCGATAAAATAAAGACAAATACTTCCCTAATATTCTCGATATATATATGAAATGGCTTCTATGTTGGGCGTATATTAGACGTACATTACTTTTAGACTAAATAGTAGGTAATTTGCTCTCAGACCAAATATATCATTACTAGAGCCCGGATTTTATGTAAAGACATATTTTGTTCCTATATATTTAGCTATAGGGAAAGCTAAAATGTCGGCGAATCATACCAAAGAGATCATTATTCCGAAGTTTTAAGTTACATATTTTGGTGTGTAATAAATATTTTGGCATACAGGGTGTTTCAAAAATACGGGGCATAATTTCAGGTATGTATTTCCCACATGTAGACAATCAAAATAGTTCATTACAACATGTGTCCGGAAATGCTTCATTTCCGAGTTATGACCTTCACAACATTGAAATTCACCGGAACGTTTTTCTTTCCGCAGGTCGTTGTCATTACAGAAGATGTTCAAAATGTCTACCTCCTGCTTGAATACAGACCTCATATCGATGTCTCATTGACCTGCGAACACGATCCCAAACTCCAGGAGTATTGCATATGTCCTCAGAACATGCCACAATTCGATTCCGAAGGGATTCCAAATCAGACACCGGAGTTGAATAAACCAATGATTTTAAATGGCCCCACAAGTAGAAATCGAGAGGGTTCAGATCAGGTGAGCGTGGAGGCCAAGCAATTGGGCCACCTCTACCTATCCATCGATCAGGAAACCTTCGATCCAAGTACCGGCGAGCCGTACGACTGAAGTGTGCAGGAGCGCCATCATGCAAGAAGTGAATGTGTTGACGATTGATCAGTGGAGTGTCTTCTAAAACATGACGTAAGGTGTTTTCCAGGAAGTTTTTGTACGCCTGCCCCGTAAGTCTGTTTGATTTGAATACATGTCGCACAGTCTAACGCCTACACAACACTGAATGTAACCTTCGCCTCGGAATGAACTGTCAGAGTGCCCTCTTAATGTCTCCTTTTACGGCAACGACCTGCGGAAAGAAAAACGTTCCGGTGAATTTCAATGTTGTGAAGGCCATAACTCGGAAATAAAGCATTTCCGGACACATGTTGTAATGAACTATTTTGATTGTCTACATGTGGGCAATACATTCCTGAAATTATGCCCCGTATTTTTGAAACACCCTGTATATTACATATTTTTACATATATTGAAGGATATTGCATATTTTGAATTAACACCCATTTATTTCACTAATTCTTAAGTCATAGTACGTTTTAAATTGTTTATAAAGCTTATCCCTTTGTCTCTAGTGCATAAATAAACTTTAATAATTGAAAATAATAACGTATTATGTCAAAAAATAATATATTTCTGCAATGCTAATAATTTGTATATCCCTTAAGAAGTAACGGTTAAGTAGGAACAAGTACCAATGTGAAGGGTGGGTCATTGTACTGCTAACGCGGTGAATGAAAGAGTGAAATTTACCCTGTGGGTATGATCGTTTCCAACAAACACCTCCAATCAGTTGCTCTAAAAGAAAACAATAGTTTTTTTTTCAGCTTTCTTGAGAAGCTTATTTTGACATCAGGTGATACAAGTAGCTAGTCTACTGTCATTCGCATCCAAGTTAAAAGACTGGATTTCAATTGACGATTCCTTAACTGTGATGGTAAAATAGTGCTGTGCAAAGTGTGTGGCAAACGCATTGGATGCTCCATGAAGTCACAATTAGAACAGCGTTTAAAAATTAACTTCATGTGAGAAATAAGAAAACGTTCTCCGTCGAAAAGAAACGAGTTCTTCTTTCACAAGTGGTGCTGAAACATTCTTCGTATTCTTCCAGTGAATTTAATAAAAATTTGTGCATGGCAATGGTTGCTGCAAACATATAATGGTATAAACTTGGAGTGCCGAAGTTTCAAGCATTCCTACGCAAACATTGCAACTTCAATATTTCGCATGAATCAATACTCCATAAAAATTATTTGAACTCCTGTTACACTGACACAATGGAAACGATTAGAGCTGAACTTTACGATTCCTACTTATGGGTTGCCGTTGACAAGACGATCAATGACAGCAGAAAATATGGAAAAATATTTAATTATCAATTGCGCCACCAAACAACAATTATTAAAATGAGGTTGAATCACATGTGCACCTGTAATTTTTTATTAGTGTGCAAAAATACATGCAATAAAGCTTAGATTTTAAATTACATTATATTTTATTTATAACAAATTTATTTACATATTTTGCCATTTTTAGCTACATATTTATGTACATATTTCTCATTTTCATATTACTTATACTCCAGGCTCTAATCATTACTGTTATCTCATTTTCCTACGGTATTCGATAATTTGAGATATTAGTCAATATTTATCATCCTATATCTCACTTTAGTAGTGCTGCTGATCGATCAAAATATTGACTTGATCATCTATTTGAATTTAATCAATTAATCGAGTTTTGATCGATTTAAAAAAGTCTTAATATACTGAAATACACAGTTATTGTTAAATTTAACTTCTGTTCGGTGAGAATCGTAAGTATTAAATGTTGTCTATCTGTATATGTTGTATGGTTATATTACAAAACAACAATTTTAATTATTTACTAGCACATTTATTATGAGGCTTATAATTTATTGTGTCAATTTCTCCGCGAATTTTTGAGACAAACATAAATAACTTAAAGTATTAAGACTCACCTTGTTAATACTTGATTTTTAAACATGTGAGTGCATTCACATGCTCCAGATTAAGTGCCGTTCTACGTTTAATCACAATGTTTTCTGCATCACTAAACATGAAAAAGAAAACTTTTTTCTGTCAAGCACTTCTCCACGATTATTCAATTTAAATCCAAACGTTTCACCGAGCTTACCTCTCAAATTCTCATATGACATAATGGAGTTTACACTTTTCACAGACCACAGAAAACTTTTTTTTTCTTTATCAAACTAAACACACAACCTTCTTATACAAACTCAGTACAGAAACTACAACTGCAAAACTACAGCGGTCGAAACAAAATACTGGCCCCAATTGTAATCGAATTACTAGATTTTAAAAAGAGAAGGAAGTAGTTACGCTCTCACTTGAACACAGTGTAGACATAGCTATTTTATGAGGGATAAGGGGGACGAATCCCAGAAAAGTGTGTATTTCATATGCTAAGAGCTGACAAGAAAGTGGAAGTTTTCTTGGAAAACCATAAAACTTAACTAGGTCACTGTCTTCATATCTCCATAAGCAATTTCCGAGAGAGAAATATTGTCAGAATTTTTAGTATGAGTTTGTATTAACAATATAATAATTAATATCAACTACAACCGATTAATTTTAATCGACTCGATTATTCGATTAAATATTTTTGATCGAATAATCTTACAACAGAAATTGATTGATTAATCGACTAGATTAATGGATTAAATTCCACAACACTACATTTTAGTTTGTGGAATTTGTGCTTCTTTTTTTCAGTAGGTTATTTTACGACGCTTTATCATCATCTTTGGTTATTTAGCGTCTGAATGAGATGGAGGTGATAATGCCGGTGAAATGAGTTCGGGGTCCAGCACCGAAAGTTACCTAGCATTTGCTCATATTGGGTTGAGGGAAAACCCCGGAAAAAACCTCAACCAGGTAACTTGCCCCGACCGGGAATCGAACCCGGGCCACCTGGTTTCGCGGCAGACGCGCTGACCGTTACTCCACAGGTGTGGACTTTGTGCTTCTTTGATAATAACATAGTTTCACAGGAATTTGTGCGTTTATATATAGTAAAATTGATATAAGCAATTATTCTTTTACTTGTTATAGTTTAAAAATGCTACATTTATTTCAAAGTCATGATTTACTTACTCTTCTTTTACACATACGTTTTCTAAGTCTTGGTAATAGCAGTCAATGTTCATTGAGAAGACCAATGTTCTCTTAATGCAATGCCATATTTACTAATCTATGTTAAACGTTTTTCTTACTGATATAACGAGTTCAAGAAGGTGGATACAGAATAACCTCATTGGTAATATAAAGCATTATTTCATTTAAGTAATTATGTTATTTGAAAATTATGTTTCCATGTTTAAATGTTCAAATACTCGTTAATTTTCGTGCTATCTGAAGAAAAGCAAAATGGTAACCACCTTAAGTAGGCTGTTTTGGGTATCATGCATTTAAAAGTAATGTAATTGTAGTGCAACAACCTCGAGCGCTGGCGACCGACCGAGTAAACGTTTCAACCGACCGGTTATAAATTTTCGACTACATGCGCTCGATCGAATCGTTTTCCGGCTGCCTCCTTGACAACTGAAGACTGATCGGCGAGCTCGATCGGCCGTTTTTAAGAGAACGCATGATGTTGTGTTGTTTATGAATGTTTGATCTCTTCTCTACTCTACTAGTAAATATTATAAGGCTACTCTGCCCTTTCATTTGCATATTTCAAATTTTCGAACGTCGCCCGCTTTCTTACAGAAAGATAGTTGTCATGTCTTATGCCGGAGCTCTCATGTAAGTTCTAGTATGAATGTTTGTAATATAATACTTAATTTATTATAGCTTATTTTCATGCATTTTGGGAGACTATTACACTCTTACTACGTCATACTACTTTTGACCAATAAAACGGTACGAAAGGACGTATTTCAACCAATCATAGCTGCTTATCGCACAATTTTATCGCGTTCCTAGCATTTGTTTAATTTTATCGCGTCCCTAGCATTTGCTTAATTTTATCGCTTCCCTAGCATTTGTTTAAGTTTATCGTGTCCCTAGCATTTGTTTCTTTGTTTCCCAACATTTGAAACTGCGCTGGTCTGGACATAATATATATATATATATATATATATATATATATATATATATATATATATATATATATATATAATTATAAACCACTCCAGTCGATGCACAGCAGTTTCAAATATGACTCGCATTGGCATTCAAGAACAAGAATTAATAAAAATCACTGATTATACCTATGCATCTTCTGAAATCCTATTTACAAATAAATGAAGAGCACCATTCGGAAATCCTGAATAAGTTGAATACACCATGTAGGCCTAAATCAACGAGTTCCACTTCTATTACGCACACGTCCAATATAACATCAATTGAACCACCAATCACATTCAAATTTGAAAATTGTACATTCAATAATTATCCCTTTTAAAATTATTCATTCGGAAATTCTGAGTAAGTTGAATACACCATGTAGGCCCAAATCAACGAGTTCCACTTCTATTACGTACACGTCCAATATAACATCAATTGAACCACCAGCCCACGCCTGTGGAGTAACGGTCAGCGCGTCTGGCCGCGAAACCAGGTGGCCCGGGTTCGAATCCCAGTCGGCGCGAGTTACCTGGTTGAGGTTTTTTCCGGGGTTTTCCCTCAACCCAATAGGAGCAAATGCTGGGTAACTTTCGGTGCTGGACCCCGGACTCATTTCACCGGCATTATCACCTTCATATCATTCAGACGCTAAATAACCTAGATGTTGATACAGCGTCGTAAAATAACCCAATAAAATAAAATAAAATTGAACCACCAACCATATTCAAATTTGAAAATTGTACATTCAATAATTATTCCTTTTAAAATTATTCATGTTTATTTTTTATGTCATCGTCGTTAATTAAAATTTTTCTAAAACTTGTGTACAGTATATTAGTTAGGTTATGTTATAGCTTCTGCTATATGATATTATGGATAGTCACGTATCAGAGATTGTTTAATATTAAGATTTATTGAAAATCATCTGTAAAGTGACGTTGATTACTGGAATTCGGATAATTGAAGTGGAATGCAACTGTCTTAATAAAAATGAAACTGAATCAACAAAGCCGTCTTGACTAGTAACATTGCCATCGTGTATAATATATCGAGAACTTCTCGACGAGAAGGCATTGCTCACTACTGCCATCTAGCATGCATCTAGCGTAATATTTGTAATGTTGTGGTACAATTTTTGAAGACAGTTGTATTTTCGTAAGTCAATTAATATTTTATTGTATTGGAGTACTTCGTTACGTCTAATCTTTATATACTTTCTTCTAATCGTGTAATAGTCAATTAAATCCCACTCGAGTTTTGATTTTCTCTAGATAAATCAAAACGTCTAGTGAGATTACTGTTGATAAAAGCTTTGAATATGCTCTTAGAAGTAATTTCTCATTTCTTGTAATAATTCCGATGAAATTCACGACATGCTAATGTCTGTTTCTTGCAATAAATCATGATATCATATCTATAAGAGGGTTTATAATTAGTAACACCGTGTACTGGTAATAAGTGATGTATAATCTCGGGGAATGAATACCGAGTGGCAGACTCCATTAAACAATAAACCTCGTCTGACACAAATTTTCGGAATGCTGATTCCTCTTTGACTACATTAACCCTCGGAGTGAAATGATGTCCGCTCAGAGATATTGCATGCAACAGTATTCCAGGCATAATTTCGGAGCTTCTGAAAGGAATTAATGAGCACTGATACCAAATGATATTACCGTGCAGCTAGTTGAATGCTATAAGTCTGCATAATCCGGCATGCTTCCATCGAATTCGCATTTTCGATACCGTGCTGCACAATGTTGCATTCATCCAAACAACTGTCGTTCACGTAAATCGGCATGTAATCTGTAGTAAAATCGGTATATGGCAACGTCATAACATAAAATAAATCGCCTTTATAAAACGAGAATAACATTTATATAGTGATAAAAAAGTGAAATGAATTTATATTTTGTTTGGTTACAATTCCCATACATAAAGTTTCCGGGCTAGAGAAACCTAAAAGTTTAAAGCTGATATTAGGAAACAAAGTGGGTCAATCCAATAGAATGAACGATTAGAAACAATACATACTAGATTCTTTATATGACGTCATTCCATTTTCGACCAATGACGTGTAATAAAACTTTGAATTCCAATCAGTCACAGTCATATATCGCGATAATTTTTGCAGCTAGATTTATCACTATCAATTTATCGCATGGTCGTTGTTTTGTTTAGTCAGTGCCGCCAACTGTTTCCCCTGAAACCTATGAACATGAATTCATTACGTTGCATCTACGTTAAACTTTACTGTCAACTTTGCTCATTCAAGCAATAAATGCAATATTGATATTTAATATTAATTAATATATTTACGCAGTGAAGACGACATAAAATCTTCATGCATCTTAATTGAACGTACGTTTTAAACTTGATTCTATCAATATTCTTCCCAGATTGCATTCATACGCACTTGGGAAATTGAACTGTGGAGATCAGCGATGTCAAGGTCAAGAGGACGCAGATGGTACCGCGTGCGATCAGGCGCTCACTGGTTGCAATGAATCTATTCTGTAGACAGCAGCAGTGAATAAGAATGGGTGAGCAAAGTGAACTCTATTGGCCTTTCACTGCAAGATGAATTAAACTGTTGTTAATTAATAGATAATGTGTTGCATACATACAAGACAACAAGAAATCAGAACATGTTTTGTATAGTGTACCTCTCTAATAATTGCAATGAATTATAAAATAGTAGGTTACAATAAATAATATACATAACTTCTTCGTACCTTATATAGTTTCAGGTAATAGCTAGAACATAATTAATTGTTATATAGTTATCAGTTAATAGCTAGAATATAATCAATTTTTATATATTCATTTACATAACTAGTATAAAAACACTGCTTTCGTGTTTTAAACTTACCAATACAACAATGAAATAAATTACATTACATTGTGCATATGGAAAAATGAAATAATAGGCCTGCAACAAATAATAATCATAGTACGTCTTTTACCTTAGCGGTTTTAGATAATGTGGCCTACCTAATTAATTGCTATGTAACTCTTACATACTTAATAATGTACTTATTATATGAACAGCACATTTGTAGAAAGAAATTTAAATTTCTGATTTCTCGTCTAATATAGAAATATTTGTTCTTGATTTACCGACACCAACCTTCTTATGTCTGGCGAAATTATGTTTCCTGCAACATGACGTATCATCTGATAATCTTGATCTTAGTCTTGGTTTTGTGAGGTTCATAAGAGTTCACATACGTGCTTACTGCCAATGTAAAAATAATATGCGCCGCAAATACTGGGTGTTCAGTTGAAAGTGTGTCATGGCTCGCTGTATGCCGTCATGTGGCTAGCCGATGAGCCTAGAGAATTCAATCTTCCTACACTTCCGCAGAGGCGTATAACCTATTTGGTAGAGAAGTTGCCTAGCAAGTACGGCGTTCATTCTGAAGAGTACGTACCGATACGTACAGTAACGCCGGTAGTGGCAGGAATGTGAACTGTTTGGAAATACGTACTGTCGGGATATGGGGAGAGGGTTAAGACGATTACTTACGTATTTGTTGACATTAACTTCGAAGGTCAACATGGACACGGAGCATTTGATTTGTGTTGTGGAATGTTACCGTACGCAACCGACGATAACAAATACCCTGCGTACGACTTGCCGGCGCAAAACACAGTTAGAAAGAGGTTATGGTAGCACACAGACCGTACAGAACGCCATCTGTTACTACTACGTTCAAGTTATACCGTACACGTTCTCAAGTTCAGATTGAAGAACGCCTTAAATAATAGGCAACTTCTCTGACATATAAGCTGAAACTCGCTTCAAATCGGCGACCCAACAACATTGACGTCATGACACACTTTGAAATGAACACCCAGTATTCGTACTCTGGATATATTACCCGGCAAAGCGACTTCCAACTTGGCTCTGTTCACAGAACTTTTTCTGGCTTAACCAAAGGACATCACAACGGTTAGGAACATTGTCAAACTGAAAATCTATGGACGACGTATCTTGACAATTTTTTGGAAAGAATTCGTAACGAGTCTACGCTGTTAGCGTCATACTCTTTTTGTACTTTATTCTGTAAATTTAAGTGCAATGCAGTGAGGAGGAATCTCTACAGCACATTAAGCATATATTTATTACTATTTAATGTCAAAACAATAAAATTTTAATACAATTATATACATCAATTAATAATTTCAGGCGTTTCACATTGCCTCTCTTCGTAACTAAATAATAATAATAATAATAATAATAATAATAATAATAATAATAATAATAATAGTGTTAATTGGGAGACCGGAGGGAAAAAGACCTTTAAGGAGGCAGAGACGTAGATGGGAGGATAATATTAAAATGGATTTGAGGGCGGTGGGATATGGTGATAGGGACTGGATTAATCTTGCACAGGATAGGGACCGCTGGCGGGCTTATATGAGGGCGGCAATGAACCTTCGGGTTCCTTAAAAGCCATTTGTAAGTAAATAATAATAATAATAATAATAATAATCCGTGGCACTACAGCCCGTGAAGGACCTAGACCGACCAGCCGGCTGCTGGCCTCACACCCACATGCCGAAGCAGAGGTGGACGATCATCCAACCAGAATGGAGGTATCGTGTGGTTAGCACGATGATCCCCCCCAGCCGTTATAGCTGGTATTCGCAAACGGATTTCGCTATCTATCGTAGCTCCCCATGTGCATCACGATGCTGGGTAGGCACCGGTCCCATACACTGGCCGAAATTTCATGAGAAAATTTCTTCCCCCATGAGGTCTCGAACCAGAGCGCATTCCGTAACGCGAGTCCTAGGCGGGATGCCTTAGACCGCGACGCCACGGAGCGGGACCGTAACTAAATGCTTTCCATATATCAGACAAAGAACATTATCTCCTCTTTCATGCATAAGAAGTAAGGAGTCCAGTCAGCCTGAAACTTACTGAACGACTCTTCAGTTCACCAGTGACTTGAACCGTAGATTAATTCCTGAAGTCAACGACCTGAATATTCCGCCTGTGAAACTGAATAAAACAATCATCCCGTTTAGCTCTACCGTCAAAAATCTCGGAGTACATTTCGAATCTAATCTCAATTGGGATACGCATATTAAATATACATGTAAGAAGGCATTCTCTATTCTCCATTCACTAAAAAGATTGTATCATTATCCATCTAAATTAAAACAGACGCTGGTACAGACACTCATTCTACCTCACTTCGATTATTGCGACGTTTTGTTCAGTGATCTCAGGATTGAGTCCGCTCAGAAACTACAGCGTGTTGATAACGCGTGCGTCCGCTTCATTTGTAATGTTCGATACTATGATCATATCTCACCTTCTTTCGGGAAGTTATCATGGCTTAGGTTACATGAGAGGAGAAATCTGCACTCACTTTCTCTCTTATATCGAATTATGCACTCTTCATCCCCCTATTATTTATTCGCTCGATTTCATACTCTCTCTCGCTATCATAATATTAATACTCGATCACAACGCGATAACACGCTAGAAATTCCACTTCACGCATCGTCTCTGTATTCCTCATCCTTCACTGTTGCTACCTCTCGTCACTGGAACTCTCTGCCGCCTGAAGTCAAGGGCTGCCGAACATTGAATTCTTTCAAATCCAAGTTAGAAAATTATCTTATGACGAGTTGCCAAACTAACTTACTATTATGACAAGTGTTGTATTGCATGTTTCCACGTATTCACATTTTTTTTATGTTCTAATGATATTCAACTTATTTTATATTTTTGTTTTCATATTTTCCGATAATGTTATATCTCTAATGTGATAAGTTGAGCTATATATAATCTTAATTTTCCTTATTGTGTGTACTTAGAAATATTGTATTCACTGTATACTTTGTACTGCACTATTTTATTACTAATATTACTATTATTATTATTATTATTATCATCATCATCATCATTACTATTCCTATTTTATTATTATTATTATTATTATTATTATTATTATTATTATTATTATTATTATTATTATTATGAATGATTGTCTTTTTTTTTGTATGCCTCATTTATTTTGACCTGCTGTTCACATATTATTATGCTTTTTTCTTTCTTTCTGTATGTTATATATTATATTATGTCCGATTTCTTCTTATTTGTTGTTTATTTTTTATTATTATTATTATTATCTCATTCAATTTTATGTGTAAAATTGTAGTGTAATTTGTAAATTTGTAGTGTTTTTGTAACGCAGTGTTTACTCCTGGTTGAGTGTTAGAGAAGGCCGTATGGCCTTAACTCTGCCAGGTTAAATAAATCATTATTATTATTATTATTATTATTATTGTGCCTGCGTGCCGTACGTGCTCTGAGCAGCGCATACGGGCGATGAGGCACGCTTGCGCTCTCGTTGACATCACTGCACTAATCAGACTTCAGATGCATACAAACAATTGTTCTTCCTCTGACACATATCGTAACGTGAGATGCTTGATAATACACTAGTGTCCAAAAGTTAAGGATAATTCAATATTTTGTTCCCAACCAATCAGAATGGCACCAAACTTGTACAAATCAATCACACAGGTTCTGGTATGCAACAGAATAACACATATCAGCAAATTTTATTTTATTGTGGCGTAGGGACACATTTTACACAATTACGTTACAAAATCTGACTATCACTTCCACAACAATGATGGTGCTGAGCGGTTAATATGGGGTGTGGTTACCCCTCATAGCTACATAGCTGTTACAATAATTCGAATAAATGTATTTATGGGTAGTACTGCTCTGTTGTCAACGTCTAATAGTCTGAATATATTATGGTTTATTTCATCTTGAGGAATCATACATGAATCAAATTCTACTTTTGCGAAGTCTGAATATTCGTATCTTCAAAAAAATTATTCAGATGTAAATTTGAAAATCATAAAATATTATCAAATTATAACTACCTACTAAAAATACAAAAGACAACAAAATTAAAGCCAATCTAGACTTTTTTCTTTTATTTTTCCACAGGTTTAACTGTTTGTTATTTTTTCGTTTATTTTATTATACTTTGTGTGGTGGGTATTTGGGTTTTTTCTTCTAATCGTAAACATTTACTTGTTTACTTGTCATGTTGCAGGAAACATAATTTCGCCAGACATAAGAAGGTTGGTGTCGGTGAAAACAAGAACAAATATTTCTATATTAGACGAGAAATCAGAAATTTAAATTTCTTTCTACAAATGTGCTGTTCATATAATAAGTACATTATTAAGTATGTAAGAGTTACATAGCAATTAATTAGGTAGGCCACATTATCTAAAACCGCTAAGATAAAAAATATACTATGTTTATTATTTGTTGCAGGGCTATTATTTCATTTTTGCATATGCACAATGTAATGTAATTTATTTCATTGTTGGATTGGTAAGTTTAAAACACGAAAACAGTGTTTTTATACTAGTTATATAAATGAATATATAAAATTTGATTATATTCTAGCTATTAACTGATAACTATATAACAATTAATTATGTTCTAGCTATTACCTGAAACTATATAAGGTACGAAGAAGAAGCTATTCATATTATTTATTGTAGCCTACTATTTTATAATTCATTGCAATTATTAGAGAGGTACACTCTACAAAACATGTTCTGATTTCTTGTTGTCTTGTATGTATACAACACATTATCTATTATTTAAAAACAGTTTAATTCATCTTGCAGTGAAAGGCCAATAGAGTTCACTTTGTTCACTCGTTTTTATTCACTGCTGCTGCCTGCAGAATTGATTCATTGCAACCAGTGAGCACTTGATCGCACGCAGTACCATCTGCGTCCTCTTGACCTTGACATCGCTGATCTCCACAGTTCAATTTCCCAAGTGCGTATGAATGCAATCTGGGAAGAATATTGATGGAATCAAGTTTAAAACCTACGTTCAATTAAGTTTAGAATTTATTGTCTTAATTTTATTTTTGATATTATATATTTATTTGAACGGTTTTAATTATGATTTTTTTTAGAATAGTTTTTTAACATTTTCTGCCCGCACGAGTACGCCACCACCACAAAATGGGCGTTTTTTCACGATGTTTGTGGGATGGAACCGGGTTCCATGTTCCCTCCAGATTATTGTGCGACGGGAATCATTGGTCAAACTGAATCTGGACTCGTCTGTAAACAGCACGTTCCTCCATTCATCCAAGGTCCAATGTTGATGTTGCCGACTCCAGTGTAAACGGTTCCTTATGTGTACTCGAGTGACTGGACACACACTGCTGGTCGTCTGGCACAGAGACCGCCTGCTCTGAGCCTCCGGTATACAGTTTGCCTGGAAACTCGAACGCCTGAGGCAGCTGCAAGCTCAGACGACAGTTGTCTTTCAGGCATCGTCCGATTACTTCATGCTGTTAAGGTCAAATATCTGTCCTCTTAAGACGTTGTGACCCATGGGCGACCTTGTATAGGTATTCGACGAACATCTCCTGTGTCTTCGAACCGTCGCCAAAGCCTGGAAATGCTTTGTGCCACATTCAGGGCTCGAGAGACTTCGGTCTGTTTCTGACCTGCTTCCAGACGTCCGATTATTCCACCCTTCAAAACAGGGTCCAGTTGGGGTCTCTGTGGCATGTTGGTGCTGTCTTGTATACACTGTGATAAGTAGGGAACGGAATTTGGAGCAGTAAAAGCTAGTATTGGCATCTACACAGCCATTTGTTTACAACCCCTTATACCAAGTCCTCCCCTCCATGACATACTCGCAGATCTCTGCACGTCAACAACAGGTGAACGGGACAGTTGTCGCATAAGAACCTCAACATTCAGGTTTGCAGTTCAGAGTAGTGAAGTGCAGGTACAATGCGGAAAGTGAAACCAACTAACAATACAAAATTGAAAGACTAGCCTATATTTGTAAAAGCTCCAGATCGAGTATCAAAATTCAGGAAACAATTCCCTAAATTATCGCTTCCCCCATGCCCAGTTCTTGAGAGATGGAGGTCATGGTTAAAAGCTTACAATAATTATTATTACGCACATCACCTCCAATCTGTGAAGAAAGTGGTCCAGTCTTATGACACAGCTGCGATTCAAATATGACAGGAACTGCTAAATGATAGAATAATAAAAAAAGAAGTCATGGATATTAAGTCAAATTTTTTATATTTACCGGATGCCATTATTTGGTTAGAAAAGTCAGGGGTAGAACTAGTTGAGGAAACAAATATTATGAGGACTATTGTAAATAAACTGAGTGCAGTAGAAGGTGAAGTAGGAAAACGTGTTGGTGAAAAAAAGAACAGAGTTTTGATTAAAAATGATAGGTACAGTATTCTTAGTCGGATTTCAGATGCACTAACAAACACGTGTCCCAATGACGTCATTCAACATGTGAATTTAATTGACGTATTTTGTTTCAAGTACTCTCCAATTGTCTCTGCAGATGTAGAGGGAGTTTTTCCATGTTAAAAAATTTCCTTCCTTGCAACAGAGAAAAGTTGTGTTTTGAAAATTTGAAAATGATATTTACAATTTATTATAACAAGGCACAGCAGGAATAATTGCTTCATCAACAAAATATAGTATTAATTGAAAATGCTATTTCGTTTGGTTCTACATTTTGTTCAACATTTAATGATACTCTATTAGACTATATTGTAAATATTATAGTATATTGCATATATTGTAAATACTGTAGTATACATATTATCATATTTCATGATATTGTAAATAAAGGTTTTAATTTAACACGCTCCTGACAGAAAAACATACATATTCAGAAGCGAGTTCAATACAGAAGACAACTGTCTATCAGCCATCAATATTTCCACTGACACGCGAGTTAATAATTATGTATATTTGTAATGTTGTTTATTGGTGTCTTGTGCGTTGCCAAGAAAACCACATGTAGTTCAAAATGAAATGCACATTATTTATGTAGGCTACTATATGTCATTAAACTATTCCATATGTTTATTCTGAAATACGTTTATAGCACGTTGCGTGTAAGTTTGTATGAAGTGAACTGTACTCGTCCATGCTCTGTGACGCAGCTCGCTTGACAGTCACTGAGTTACGAATATCTATACTACGTTTCACCATTCTTTATAATACTCCAAATCCCTTTCCCTGGTGATAAGAAACTACCCTCTGTTCACAATGAGAGAACAAGAACGAATGAGTCGCACTGGGTCTGTTTGCTTACCTTCTAAACACGTGTTTATTCGGAAGGAGGTGGAGATTGGAGTACCCTCTTCCTATGCACAAGTACGATTCGGCACACACTGTGATAGAGGTTTATAGCTCACCGTTTTCCCTTTCATTTCTCTGTTTTACGAATTATGCTTAACTTTTGGACACTAGTGTAGCATACATATCAGCAGAACCTCAATCAGAGAACTCGTCTGTCTTCTCTAGGACAACATCCGAACAGCCATGACCGGGAACGCACCAACATCGCACTGGTTATGAACTAATGAGTGACCTTCAGAGCCATATTCTTCTGTCAAAAGATAGAAATAGGGTAGAACCTGGGAAGGAGAGGACGATATTTTGAAGAGAAAGCCTCTATATTACGTGTCTTTACCCTTGAAATTCTTAGTAATTTATGTCTGTATATTCTTTATTGTTCGCTCACTTTAATTATGATCAAATGTATCAATTTTGAAAGCTATCAGGGTAGCTCAGGCGGCAGCGTTTTTGCCTGCTGATCCGGAGATGCGCTCGGGCATGAGTTCGATTCTCTCTTGGGCTTATAACCTGGTTGGGGTTTTTCAGGTTTTTCCCCAAACGTAAGACAAGATCGGGTACTCTATGGCAAATTACCTTGTGAAAATACTATATTCCTATCACCAATTTCATCGCCGCCAATTATTAACCTGGTAATTGATACAGTGCCATTAAAAACCAACTGAAAAATAATATTTTTAACGGTGATAGAAATAGATGCATTTGCTGCTCCTCTTTTCAGTCTAAATTAAAACGTATAGGCTAGTTGTCATAAAGGATCATTCACAATGAAAATTAAACATAACGTAAGCGTTAACTTAACGTTACAGTAAAATCAAGAAGTCATACCATCACTCACGATGGGAACATAAACATAACCGCAAAGATACTTGGTAACCATGGAAACATAACAACGACGCCATTTCCTTATATTCTGTCTTATACACCAGCTCTCCACGATTGTGTTCTGTTTGCAAATCACGTAAGCATAAGCATGAAAGTTTGAGTTTGCAAACTTTCATGTTAACGTCTTACAGCAATGTTTATGTCAATGCTTATGTGAATCATTGTGAATGATCCCATTTGGTAGCCTGTTCGCAAACTTCTGTGTTTATGTTACGGTTATGTTTAATTTTCATTGTGAATGGGCCTTAATGTTTCTTATGCATTTTTGAAGTTCATGAAAAAAAAATCTTGTCATGCTTGGTATCAAAGTCGGACAAGTCCACTTCTGCTTTTTTTTTTTTTTTCAGGAGAGGCGAAAAACTAGATCCTTGGAAAGCTATGTCACCGTTATACGTAATTTTTTTAAATATTCTCATGGGTTATAGAAATATTTTTTGTGTCAAAATGCGATTAAAATTAATATTCAGGTCGAAATTTAAGTTTAAAATGTGGACTTGTCCATCTTTGAAACTAAGTCATGGAGTTATCCGTTTCTGAAACCAAATGAAGCCATATATAAAATGGAGTTGCCTGTTTTTTAAACCAAACGAAGCAATATTTAAAGTGAAATTGTCTATAAAAACACATGCACCACAAAATCCTAAATAATTCAAAGTAATACATTAAAGGAGATACTACAGTTGCTTGCCTGCCGATCCAAAGTTGTGTTCGGGCGCGGGTTCGATTCCTGCTTGGGCTGATTACCTGGTTGGGTTTTTTCCTAGGTTTTCCCCAACCATAAATCAAATGTCAGGTAATCTATGGCGAATCCTCAACCTCAACTCGCTATCACCAATCCCATCGACGCTAAATAACCCCGTAGTTGATACAGCGTCGTTAAATAACGAAGTAAAAAAATACTACAGTTGTATGGGCGCTTTATAAGATCTATAAAGTCCTCATACAACTGTAGTATATCTCCTTTAATGCATTTTATCGATTTTATGAACACTGTAAACATGGATCAAATATGTGTATCTTATTATGAAATTGTCTGCTTTTGAATCTAAGTCTCTTCTAATTCAGTTTCAAAGCAAATTTACGTAAAACAGTAGGCCTACTTATTCATCCACAAACCGATCGTCAGCACAGAGCACGCTCGGGCTAGCATCTGTTACCCGCGGATAAGAGACTACACTATGGTGCACCGTAGCTGTTGGGGAGTATGCTCTATCTCTCTCTTCCTGCTGGTGCATTTGATGTTGCTCCGGATACCCTTTACGCATTTCAGCGAGTGCTGACGACCACTGATATAGACAATCAGCTATGTTGGATTCGCGATGAGTGATGGGAGAAGGTGGTATGAATACGGGCTTCTCATTGGCTACTGAAGGAATTGTCCTAATTTGAAACCAAGCCACATTGGAGTTATCTACATTTTTATTCTAAAGTGCACAATTAAGTGCTATTTTCGCTCTGTTCTGACCGTTTTTGAATCTAAACAGTTCCAGAATCGCATTCAGCACAAAAATTCTATGAGAAACAATATCTCGAAATCGCAAAAAAATGGAGTTGTCTAACTTTGATACTATGCTCTTCATATAATGGGTAGTAAGAATAAAGCTTAAGTAATTTCTCAAGGTTTATACTTTTGAGTATGAGCACTTCCTGTGATTATATACTCGTAACCACTAGAACCTACTCATGTTCGTAAGAATAAAGACATTCTACCTAACGCGAATATATACTCATCTCTACAGCCTTCTTGATCGTTTAAAAGTTAGTATGTACTCGTGTTACCTATCGTCTTTGACCACATTGCACCGTGATGCTCAGTTTTTTTTTTATAGACTTTCACATGCTATCCGCATGCTGTAGTGGTTTGTGTTTTGCTTTTCTAAATAAATAAATAAGTAAATAAATAAATAAACAAAGAAATTAAATAATAAAATAAATAAATTAAATAAACAAATAAGTAAATAAATAAATGAATAAATAAATAAACATGAAAAAGAGAGTGAATCAGATAAGTGACGTTAATAAACAGGAAACAAGAACATAGTACTGGGAAATCGTCATTACGGGATGTTGGATAGAGATTACAATCCATTTCTAGAATTCCAGTTATGCTAATTCTATTTTTTATTATAGACAGTTATATATATATAATTTAAAGTTACAAGTAATTGCATTTTGCAATTCAAATTTTACAAAATAAAATGTAATTGTTAATTAAATTTAACAATACAATCTAACCTTATAATTTGACAGCCATTCATATTTTTATATGTTATGTTTTTTATGAATGACAAATACGTGTTTAACCTTTTTCACATTCACTTTTGTGAAGCGTTAAAGGCTTCTGAAGTTCATGTGTTTTTCTATATTTTTCCCTGAGGTACTGCATCGTTCATAAATTCTGCCATTTTTTTTATTAAACTTTAAACTGAACACAAATCAAGAAATACTCAGAATTGAGCCTGCTGCAAACCATATTCAGAATAACATGAGAACGAACTTATAAATATGAGAATATACTAGCTTTTATTCTTATAAAGCATGAGTATATATTCTGTACAAGATGGACACTTGAGTATATTTTACTATGCTTCCATGTTATGAGTATGTAATCAAAAATGAGTAGGTACTCAAATGTCTTTATTCTTAATAATAAGAGTGTATGCTAAAAAAGGACAATATATACAATATACTCATGTTTATTCTTACCACGGGATATATTCATTCGTTTCTTGTTACGTTGTACATTATACAGAAAAGAATGCTGGAAATCCTTGTCCTAAGTAGTGATGAATAATGGAAAGGATGTAATTACATTTTCAAGAAGATATTTCGTTATGATCATAAAATATAATTACAAAAAATTCTGTCTCATTTTGATTCTGAATTCCAAAGCATTCCTCATATTAACGGAAAGTATATACTCAATTTCTGGGAAAATTATCTCTTTATTAATGCATTTATTTCTGTTGTGCGTTTGCAGGAGCTCAGCAGATGGACTGCTGCTGGCGGTGGTGGTTCTTTATTAAAAAGCAGAATATTCAGCGTTTTAATGTGAAGGAATTTAAATCACTCTAGGGAAATATGGCTTCATCCATCCAGAATTCTAGGCCATCATTTCTAGGTAGGATGACGAAATAAAATAGAATTTAGAAACAACGCACCTAACTTGATAGGGACTATTATATGATTTGTGTCTGGAATAGCGTTAGATAATGTGCTTATTCGGAACGAGGAGAGGTTCGGATGAGAGGACAGGAGGAATAGGTGGAGGAGGATGGGGAAGAAAAAGAATTAAAATCGAGAGAGAATGATAACGCAATAAAACTTGGTGGAAGTACTGGTGCTTGGTAAATGTAGCCAGGCATGGCTGCTTGCTACTGTGGAATATATTAACATGAGTTGCAGGGGAGCGGCAGGGTGTGGGGAAATGAATTGCCTTAAAAGTTTTCTGCTGGTTATTGTGGTGCTCACAACAGAGGGAGACAACAGCCCGAAAAACTAGGCACAGAGAATAAGAGGGAAAAACATTGTTTTTACTGCACCATGCTGCCTAATCTCACGACATTTGTGAATCTTGTTACAACAGGTGAGAGTCTATATCACGCTGAGAATGGAGTAAAGTACATCAGCCATATTCGGATACTATGGGTGCTATTCACAGACATTTCAAAAGTGCTTTATTTTGATTTTATAATCAGCAAATTTTTAAATCGAAAACAAAAAATTGAATCAAGTCCTGGGTTAGATGACAGCAGAGCTAATTTAAATAAAGTGAGCGAAAATTCCATCCAGGATTCACAAAAACGTATTCCAGTTCGCAAATATACTGGTGAATATTTGCAATATTGTTTTACACTGAACAACGTGAAAAGTTTTGTTTACTTAGGGGTAACAATGACGATGAACGGAAAATGGAATAAACATATAGACACTACAAAACATAGGGCATTGATAAAAGCGATGGAAACGCTGAAGATACGTAACAAAATCCCTGAAGTCTCTCTAAATTTATTAGATAAAGTATATAACGCGGTAGTTAGATCTACAATTACGTATGGGGCAGAAATTTGGGGTTGGGGAAGAACGGAAAAGCTTAACCAGGTACAAAGCGACTTTTTAAAACGGATAGCGGGAGTGGGGAGGGGAACGGCTAACAGCGGAATCCTAAGAGAATTCGGACGCCATAGAGACTCAATAGAATGCAAGATAAAAGTTTTAAAGTACTACTTGAGGATTGTGCATGGAGATCTGTCTCTTATTAGAGCGGTCTGTTATAGGGAGCAACTCGAGAGGAGAGACCAAGTAACCTGGGCAGGTAGATTACGCAGAGGGTTGGAGGAAATAGGCATGGGATTTATAATCGCGGAAGATTGCAGGAACAAGCGAAATGTCTGGCGGAAAGTCAAGAAACGCCTGAAGGATATAGAGAGGCAAATAACAGAAGGGGAATGTAGGGATAAGGTTGCTCTGGAGATCCAATCGATGATCAAAACAAATTGGGGGGCCGAACTATATCTCTATGGAGGTAGCAAAGATGGTAGACTGGGTTTAATCTGGTTCCGTCTAGGAGCCTGGAGGGCATTTAAAATCGTCAACGAAGAGGCGGCGAGAATATGTCCTCTTTGCGGTAGAGGCGAGACATCACACCACATTTTGTCGGAGTGTGAAGCCACAGAAGCTCTGAGGAAACGATTCCTGCCAGAGTCCTTCATTACGTCTAGCAGGGGGCACTTGGCGACATACGCTGTATTAAATAACGTTAAATCCTATGACAGTGTGGGAAAATTTCTGGCAAAAGTTCGACTATTTTTTTTTTTACTGTGTCTTTTGTATTTTATTGCGTGTGTGTGTTTTTATTTATATACTGTATTACCTTTATATTTATTATTTGGTGCAGCTTCAACAAGAAATTGAATTGTTTATACTGTATATATATATATATATATATATATATATATATATATATATATATATATATATATATATGTGTGTGTGTGTGTGACACTGTGCGTGTCTGTTTTTCATATCTCCCTTCTATTTTATTTGTATTATTTTTGTGAAATTTGGTATAAAGTTAGATTAGCTATAATAGTGGTAATCAATGATAACGGTAATAATAATAAAAACTGTTGTTTCACTATTTTATTATTAGTAGGCATTATTTTCGTTTTGAAGATTCAAACTGTGCATAGTTACAGCACGAATGGCCGTATGAGCTCGTGCGAAGGATCTTGTGTACATGAGTTTGTATAATGTATTATGCATCAATAAATGCACTTATCTATCTATCTATCTATCTATCTATCTATCTATCAATCTATCTATCTATCTATCTATCTATCTATCTATCTATCTATCTATCTATCTATCTATCTATCTATCTATCTATCTATCTATCTATCTATCTATCTATCTATCTATCTATCTATCTATCTATCTATCTATCTATCTATCTATCTATCTATCTATCTACCCACCCACCCACCCACCCACCCAACCACCCACCCACCCACCCACCCACCCATCCACCCATCCATCTCTATCTATCTATCTATCTATCTATCTATCTATCTATCTATCTATCTATCTATCTATCTATCTATCTATCTATCTATCTATCTATCTATCTATCTATCTATCTATCTATCTATCTATCTATCTATCTATCTATCTATCTATCTATCTATCTATCTATCTATCTCTGTCTGTCTGTCTGTCTGTCTGTCTGTCTGTCTGTCTGTCTGTCTGTCTGTCTGTCTGTCTGTCTGTCTGTCTGTCTGTCTGTCTGTCTGTCTGTCTGTCTGTCTGTCTGTCTGTCTGTCTGTCTGTCTGTCTGTCTGTCTGTCTGTCTGTCTGTCTGTCTGTCTGTCTGTCTGTCTGTCTGTCTGTCTGTCTGTCTGTCTGTCTGTCTGTCTGTCTGTCTGTCTGTCTGTCTGTCTGTCTGTCTGTCTGTCTGTCTGTCTGTCTGTCTGTCTGTCTGTCTGTCTGTCTGTCTGTCTGTCTGTCTGTCTGTCTGTCTGTCTGTCTGTCTGTCTGTCTGTCTGTCTGTCTGTCTGTCTGTCTGTCTGTCTGTCTGTCTGTCTGTCTGTCTGTCTGTCTATCTATCTATCTATCTATCTATCTATCTATCTATCTATCTATCTATCTATCTATCTATCTATCTATCCATCCATCTAGTTTTACGTGACATGGCAATGAATATAAAGAAAATACAGTGTGTCTTATGTGTGGAAATGATTTGTCAGATCAGTCGATGGTGCCGAATAAAAAATTATAGCTGCCGTTTTAAAGGCCGTAATTCTGTGAATCAGCATTTTGTACCATGAAAATAGTGAAATAAAAACAAAGGAACAGACTGCTGCTTGTTGAAGATGATTTATGTTTTAGTCTATCAACCATAAGGCCATGTATAGAGAAACACTGTTCAAACCACCAAGTGCAGATTTCACATTAACCCAGATAAGACTGACGTCCTACATATAGGACACCGGACGTTTCACACAAATATGATAATAACATTGACTATGACAGACTAAATATAAGAAAACAATTGGAGGCAATTTATAACACATAAGGATTATGGTATCATGATTGCCGACTATGAAAATCTTACACAGCAATGTTAAAAAAAAATAAAACGTCCGGGTCGTATATATAGGACGTCAGTCTTATCTGGGTTAATTTAAATATGTGAGTTTTCAAAAAACGGCAACAAAAATGTTTTATCGGACATCCAGCATAGATAGGTTGGGATTTTTTTATATATACCTCTGTTTTTATCTAATGCCACTCAAGTTTCTGCTTGTCTTTTTTTTTTTTTTTTAGATTGCGTGTTAATATCGACTTACCTTCAACACTGGTTGTCCGACACTACAAAGAAGTTATCAGTGCTTTTTTCTGCCGGAACGCGCTTGAACGGCGTTCCGGCATCATTTTCTTACATTTTCCATCATGAAACCGAAATATGTGTGAATAACTACGTTTTTAATATAATTTTTCTTTCAATTTCTCTTAGACCTTGAGGGTGTTATTCATAGACATTTCGCAGCACGCGCTACGAGCGTACTAAGCTAGCCCCGGCTATCCACTGGTTACTAGTACAGAATTCAAATCATATCCTATCGCTAACACTGGTTTATGAAAACGAAAAACGCTGATAATCCACCGAAAGCCCGCGGTAAAAATGTCTATGAATATGGCCCTCTAAGTTTTAAAAGTATTTATTTATTTTTTCATTCATCATGGAAACTTTATAATGTGCATATGTTTAGTGTGTTTACATAACTACATAGAAAAAAAATATATTTCAGTATACATGTACAGCTGTCAGAAAAAAAAGTGGCCGCACTCGTGAACAGCGAATATTTTCTAAGTCCACTTCGGATAACGGTGATGTTAAATGATTCATATGCTTATTGAAGAAGTTTCCGAACTAAGATGTTTAAACAGGAGTCACTAAAATCTCCGTCTCGTAGAGGAGCGGTAGTGTGTTCGCTAAGTGATTGAAAGGTTGTGAGTTCGAGCCTTGTTAAAGTTATTTTTTATTGTTCTATAGCGATATGAATAATATTAAATTTATCATTTATATTCTGTTATATTTCCTTAGTGTTATAAATAATATTTAAGTTATCGTTGTATTCTGTTGTCGTTCTTTAGCAATATAAATAATATTCAAGTTGTCATTTATATTCTGTTTTCTATCTTTAGTGACATAAATAATATTCAGGTTATAATCATTTATTAATTTTGTGTCAACATGGTCAGGAAGAAATTTGTAAGAAAACATTGAGTAGTAATAGCTAATAAAAGGTGGAAAAAGAATGATGTAAATATTGATGTAGCCTAAATAATTCCAGCAACCTTGAAGAAGTAGGCATAAAATCCAAATTATCATATTGACCATGAAAACACGCCAACTAGAAATATTAAGCATCAGAATATGGGATATAAATGTACAATTAGCTCTACAAGGGAGGTCCCACATACAGGATGTTTCCAAGGTGGTGTTACAAACTTTCAGGGATGATGGCAAATGGCACATATATCAATTTGGTATAAGGAACCCTGATCCGGAAATGACCTAGTCGAAAGTTACAAGCAAAATAGTTCTGTGGGAATGAAATAATTTTATTCCTCTGTACACCTTATTTATGTGTACTTATCTGTACATCTTACTCATACTGTATTCATCTGACGTTGTTTACGTTGTCTAATTACAGTATTCCATTCAGTGTGCTGTCTGAGGGATGGGAAAAGGTAACTACACAAAAGCAATGCAGATAACGTAATGTGTAACGGACATGGTCGGTCCTGGTATGCACGTCTGTAGACAGCAGTGTATGTGTACAAGTTGCAGTGTCCAGTCGATCAGTCCTAGTGAAATGGAGGAGTACACGAGTGCGGAATAAGCAGACATGATTTTCGAATACGGATGAGCCAACGGGAACAAATACAAGCTCACAGATTGTATCGGTCCAAGTATCAACGTAGGAGGCATCCGGCCCATATCATTTAGGGTTCCTTATATCAAATTGATACATGTGCCCTTCGTCATCATTCCTGAAAGTATGTAACACCACTTCGGAAACATCCTGTATATGACTGGAAAATTCATATGTGCATAAGGTCTTTATAACACTTTTTAAACATTTTTGCATGCCAAACTTCATACTCCTTTTTATATGTTATATAAATTTATGCATTTCTCTTCATTAAAATTTCTAAAGATTCTACAATTTTATAGCTATGAAGCTAAATTATTTTCTGTATAGACACTATACCATGCTAAACAAAATTATGTTACGATTTCCTCTCTAAGTCTCTAGATTTTAAGAGGAAAAACGTTGTGTATTGTCAACAAAAGAATATAAAGAAATTTAACGGTTATGTTACAAAATATTTTTTCTCCTTAGTGCAATTTTATCTTTACAAAATCGATGCATATTTCTCTTTCTACTACAGAAGTAGTGCAATATAAAAATTCTTAGGCATAGTGAATAAAATTTGAATCAGGAGTAGAATTTTCAAAGTGTGTATTTAATTTTTTTTTTAATGAATGACTTAAATTATAAGGGCATGATGGAAATGACACTTTGGCAGTTCATTGACATTGATATGATACATAAGTGTACAAAAAATGGTAGTCTAACTTAAAAAATGGAGAAAATTTCATATTCTCTATAATCCCCCTTAAATATTGAAATGGAATTAATCCTAGAGAGAAACCCTCTCAAACGTTCGTTTTTTTCCCCATACATAGCATGACGACTAGGCCAAGAATCGAACAAGAGTCGCCTGAATGAAAAACGAGTGGTCGCCCTATTTTAACTTCTGAAGTAACTCGAAGGAGCAGTGTATAAATAATACATTAAAGGAAAAAATATCAGATTGGTACTTGCTTTGAACGAAAAAGATAATACATAAAGGGGATAACAAATTGAGAAAATATGGAAGATTGTTTCAAACCTAAAACTTTGAGACAATTCTCATATGCTCTCAATAGAAATGCCATCACTTAACTTTATTTTCCAGTGAAGCTTCTGTCATACCATTATCTCATTCGTCTATTTCCTCAGCCTTAGCCACATCGTTACCAAAGCTGATCACATGGCAATCCTGCATTCTTTTAATCAATTACTTCAGCTACTAATAATTTTGAATTTCAGTTACTTACTTACAAATGGCTTTTATGGAACCCGAAGGTTCATCGCCGCCCCCACACAAGCCCTATCCTGTACAAGAATAATTCAGTCTCTATCATCATATCCCACCTCCCTCAAATCCATTTTAATAGCATACACCCATCTACGTCTCGGCCTCTCGAAAGGTATATTTCCCTCCGGTCTCCCAACTAACACTCTATATGCATTTCTGGATTCGCTCATACGTGATACATGCCCTGCCCATTTCAAACGTCTGGATTTTATGTTCCTAATTATGTCATTTGAAGAATACAATGCGTGCAGTTCTGCGTTGTGTAACTTTCTCCATTCTCCTGTAACTTCATCCCTCTTTGCCCAAAATATTTTCGTAAGAACCTTATTCTCAAACAGAGATTAGCCTAAGGAATCTCTGTTCCTCTCTCAAATTAAGAGTCCAAGTTTCACAACTATACAGAACAACCGGTAATATAACTGTTTATAAATTCTAACTTTCAAGATTTTTTGACAGCAGACAAGATGACCAAAGCTTCTCAACCGCACAATAAGAGACATTTCCCATATTTATTCTGCATTTAATTTCCTCCCGAGTGTCATTTATATTTGTTACTGTTGCTCCAAGATATTTGAATTTTTACATCTCTTCGAAAGATAAATCTCCAATTTTTATATTTCCATTTCATACAATATTCTGGTCATAAGACATAATCATATACTTTGTGTTTTCGGAATTTACTTTCAAACCTATCGCTTTACTTGCTTCAAGAAAAATTTCCATATTTTCCCTAATCGTTTGTGGGTTTTCTCCTAACATAGTCATGTCATCCGCATAGACAAGAAGCTGATGTAACCCGTTCAATTCTAAACTCTGTCTGTTATCCTAAACTTTCCTAATGGAATATTTTAGAGCGAAGTTAAAAAGTAAAGGTGATAGTGCATCTCCTTGCTTAAGCCCACAGTGAATTGGAAAAGCATCAGGTGGAAACTGGCCTATACGAACTCTTCTGTAGGTTTCATTGAGACACATTTTAATTAATCGAACTAGTTAAGAATATCATATAATACTTCTCTCTTAACAGAGTCATATGCCTTTTTGAAATCTATGACTTACTGATATACTGTACCCTTATACTCCCATTTTTTCTCCAGTATGTCTCGAATACAAAAAATCTGATCAATAGTCGATCTATTACGCCTAAAATCGCACTGATGGTCCCCAGTAATTTCATCTATGTACGGAGTTAATCTTCTCAAAAGAATATTGGACAAAATTTTGTTCGACGTCAACAAAAGTGATATTCCTCGTGCTGAAGTGTTATGAATATTTTAATTGTTCCATTATTTTCCAATAATATCACATTCCCACTAGTTATTTTGCTATGTCCCTAATTTTAAATGAGTGATTCTCTTGACCGACGTAATTTCCTCAGTTCATTCCATACCATTTGAATAGGATTTATTTTCCATTTTGAATCTTGCGTACACTACACTTGAATATAAGTAATTGATTAACTAGCGGACTTACTCCTATTAATTATGTTAGTCTGTGCTGCTCTCTCTCTCTCTCTATCTGTATCTCTCCTGTCTGCCCTCTCTCCTGTGGATCACTGCCTACCTCCTTGCACGTCATACCGCCTCGTACGTTTTTTTTTAATTTAATGTGCATTCGAAACAACACAACAACGCTGTTAGTAGGCTCGGAGGATGGTGTGATGAAGCACCGAAACATCTGTAAGCCGCACAGACTTACATAATTAACACGAGTAAGTCCGCTAGTTAATCAGTTGCTTAGGATTTATTTCGCAGTAATATGGAGGCAAGGAAAGTATCGGTATTTCATGTCCAGCCGATTATTTCATGTTCATTAATTAGTTCATTTTGACTAATTATTGTCATACATTGCACGAAATGAATTAATGATTTCCATGAGTTTCATCTTATAATGTAGGGGATGCTTTAAATTGTAAACCAGATTTTAATCACCGTCTTTATGCCAATCGTTCGCACTTTCTACATTTTGACACTATCCATAGATTCAGTGTCCTGTACGAAGATGCTATTTTCAGCAATGTTTGATAGTGACTTCTCTGTGAAAAATTTCTGGTACGACTTACCACCAATTTTGGCCGTATCTATGGGTACAACGCTACTTCGATGGCCTTCCATCCAGGCGGTAGTTGTTCGATCTCCAGTCAAGTCCGGGTGAAATTTGTGGTGGTGGATAAAACAAACAATGCAGGTTTTTTTCTCGCGTACTCCAGTTTCCTCCTTTATTTGCACCAACACTTTTCACTTCCCTCTCATTTGATCCATCATCTGTAGGAATAAAAATAAATAGGCGGGGTGATATCTGGAGATAGTATTATTTCCTCGCCTTGTCGCCTCATAAGTTATGTTTTCTTGGTATCAGTTGTTAGTTCAGAGCTGCCTGCGTAGAGTTTTCTAAACAATAAAAAGTCGGATTTATGATTTTTTAAAATTAAATTTAATTGAATTAAACAATTTAAAAATCGAAAATATAATATCTACAATGCAACTTGTTAAAGAAATAATGAATTGAGTTTTTCACTTGTCTTTACAACATAATTCAAAGCACGTCAATTGGATAGTACGATCCCAAAACTCGTTAAGTCCATTTGGCCATTTATGTGATTTATACATAATCTATATGATTTTTATCATGAAGTGAAGCGAAGCGACTGGAAGCATTTGACATGTGGATCTGGGGAAGATTAGATCGTGTGAAATGGACAGACAGAATAAGGAACGAAGCTGTGATGGAAAAAGTGGGTGAAGAAAGAAGGATGCTAAACTGATCAGGAACAGGAAAAGGAATTGGCTGAGAAGAAATTGCCTATTGAAGGATATACTGGAAGGAATGATGAACGGGAGAAGATTTCGGGGCAGAAGATGATATCAGAAAATAATAGAAAACATTGAGATATATGGATCATGTGCGTAGACTTGGAGGAAGGCAGAATATAGAAAAAATTGAGAGTGCTGGATTTGCAGTAAAAGACCTGTCCTTGGGAAAAAAACAGTGAATTAATGAATATATAATTTTGTTTGAGTCCTATATCATATTTCAAGCAAAATTTTTCCAAAACAAAGCCAGTCTTCATCTTTTAAGCTGTGTTATTGCGCATTTCACTAGAAAACTCGCACAGTCTGTAGAGTGGTAGATACAAAAACTAGCCAAGTCCTTTAATAAATCGCATAACGCGTTTTGGAATCACACTCTTAAATTGCAGTTCATATTTTCTTCAGTATTCGTGATCAAAATCCATAGAACATTTCAATTGATATACGTTATAGTTTACGTTTAATATTCATTACTTGACATTCTGTATATTTATGTAATTCCATTTTCAATTTTGAATTCTAACACAACGATGTGTAGTAAAAGACTTGAAATTAAAATTCTGCAAAAAAATTAAATTTCCAACAGCAAGATCGAAGAAAAATTTTATCCATTATATAACGCGTAGATAAATTTACAGTTTTTTTAATATTTTTGCCTCTTCGTAAAAAAAATCTGAGCTTCTTTAAATACCACAATATAAGCTATAGACCTACACAGTCTTCTCTCTCTCTCTCTGTCTCTCTCCCGCTCTTCAATTCTATCTGCCTCTTTCTTTCTCTCTTCCCTGTCACTCTATCTCTCTCTGTCCATCTCTCCCTGTTTCTCTTTATCCTTCTCTCTTAAGGAGGAAGGACCCGAAGGCTTACACTGCAGCCTGAGGCTTATTGTGCTTACCATTCATATTCTGTGAATGACTGGGTAGACGAACGGTCGCTCTCTTATTTTAAGTATAACACACCGCAGCGTGAACTAAACCCGAAGTATGGTGGTGGTGGTGATATGTGAAATAATGATGGTTCAAGTTTGTCTCACGTGATAAAGAACCGAAGTCTACTTTGAAGAAGCGGATCTAACACAGCTCGCTCGATGTTGCCCCTTGTATGATATGTACCCTTGAAGTTCGCTGGCTCTCCTCCCCTCCCCTCCCACTCCTTTGTGCTTTTAGCTGAGTAAGAATTTTAGAATAAATCCTATGTCGTGGAAATCTGCCGCCTGGGATCGAAATCAGTGTGTGATAGCTAGACTTCGTGGAATTGCCACGAGAATCGTAAGGTTTACTACGCACGCGATATAGACTGTAGGAGAAGGGCCTTGCAACGGATGGAGTATGCCTCTGATGTAAACACTGAGCAGTATACTGCGGTAAAATAAAACCTGTACCCTGCATTCAAGAAATATAATGAATGACCATTGAAGAGGGTAATGTCTAAACATGTAAATACACAATTATTTTGTAGTGAGATATATTAACTCTTAAAATTTAATGGCAGATACTTACATCATCCTTGAATATGTGCATTGCAGTGAAGAGTTACGTACATTTTGAGCGACTGCAAAGTAACCTCCTCCGATTGTCACTTAAACAGTTTTTATATTGGGAAAATGTACGTTCAACAACACACGATGTAATACGTACATATTTGAAGAACGGAAAGTCACTACTTTTTAGTACACAAACTTCAGACGTTTGTCGTGACCTGATAGTACATCATTTATAATAGGAAGTTGTGAATAGGCAGAATTTTTAGCAATAATGTTTCTCAACTTACATTCACTTTTTCTGAAATTAGTGAATTGTTATTTTGGATAACGGTTTGTGATACTTTATACACTATATTAAGGGCTTCTGAGAGTTGTAGTTTAGACGATTGTAACAGGGTGATGCTTTTGGACACGATTTTAAAATTAGAATCAATGAACAGAATATCTTCCAATAGCTATTCAGAAGGCAATGATTTTACAGCTGCAACAGCGGAACTGTCTGTGCTATCCAATGCATCAATTACCTCCATTATTTTGCCGTAATGTCCTGCATAATAATTAACATCATCCAACCACGTTCTCCAACGGGTCAAGACTGGCTGCGGGGGTAAGGGTATTCCAGGGGCAATTGTTTGGAACTGCAACATTCTCATTGTAGTATGTTTGATTGAATTCTTGTCTGCACTGAACATATCGACCCTCCCAAATACAAACATTGTAACTCAATTTTTTGTGATTTTGAGTTATGCTAGTTAATATGGTCTTAAATTGTTTTTTTTTCTTCCAGTACTATCATTGTAGCTCTAAACATTCCCAATCTTATGTAAAATCTTATTGTTACTATATGTATACACTGATTTACATGATCATTTTAAAACTTCATTAGCTTTTCCTGAAAAATGGAAGAAAGTGAGTTACAATGTTAATACTTGTGAGGGTCGATATGTTAAACTTTGACTATTCCAACTGCAGTAATGCAAAAACAAGTGCTTACATAGGTATACATTAGTTGTAGCTGCTCTATTTGGACCGGTCACAACTCTTAACATGAACTGCTTATACTACGAGACCGGGAGGTCGCTCACCTCCTCTATACTACCGTCCGGAGTGCGCGAGAGGAAGTGCTACAGTATGGAGGAACTGTGCGTTACCGACCGATGGAGTAGAAGAAGGTGACGAACAGTTATTAAAAGGTAAATTGACAAATAGAAACTCTATCAGAAATAAAGTAGATTCAATCATAACTATAGATACTGAACGAAACTACCTACTAAGAGATAGGCATCAGCAAAGACTAAATTTTCCTAAAATTAGAAACACTTATTATTAATTAAGTTAGATAAGCAGACAGGTTTTGTAAATAAGATAGAATTACGTCAAAGTTTTAAAATAATAAAAATTGAAAATAGAGAATTAAGGTAGTTATTAATGTATTCCGATAGCTATATTACTCTTATTTAGTAAAGGTTCAGAAGATAATTTTGACTTTATAAATTGCTTTACTAATATGTTTTAATTTCAATAATACTGCATTTATAATAAATTTAGTAGGCATTATAATAGTAATGAATTGATAATGAGTACATGAGACACAATTATGAAACTAAATTGAGGTTGATTATGTAAGCAACTTGTGTTTGTGTTTAAGCGGGTATGTGATAGTCGTCATTGAAGTTACGCAAACGTTTCTGCTGACAAGGAAATATTGTAAGAAATAAAGATTAACCTACATATAGAATGTATCGAGTCAGCTAATTCAGGTTCATGACTTACATTATGTCGACATCTGATCACATTTTTTTGGAATAATAAGTTATTATGTAAAGTAAGAACTAAATAATTACAATTAAATTGTGAAAAGGGCAGATAAATAAGGTTTAATGTCTTAATGGTTATCATTATTGGTTTAAACATGCACTAAAACCAGACGTAAGTGCAAGTTTGAACCAATAAATTATTGAGATTTGCGTTAAAATAATAAGTCTAGGAAATTGTATATTTAGTATGTAGAACTACATTTGTTTATAGATCTTTTGTTATATTATTAAGTTTTGTACTTGTGAACTATATCAATAAATCAATCAATCAATCAATCAATCAATCTATACTACCGTACATCGGCAACCTGATTGCATGCTGCGTGTGGCAATTCAACGAAGTCTAGTGATAGCAGTCTGTACCTCTCTCTTAATCCCACAGTATGGCAAATGTTTCATTCCGTTGGGGAATATGTTTAAAAAGTGCTCAACAATTGCTGCATCTTTTCCAATAAATCTTTCCTTATAATTGTGTTTCCTTTCTGTAAACGGCCCAGGGAAACTTATTTTCTTGGGAGGCACTCGAGTTGCCAAAATTAGTATAAGCACCTGTTTAGATAATATTAACAAGGTGGAAGAAAAAAATTAACTTTATCTGTCCCCACGAGAATGTTTGCTTGTCGGCTATTTGAACTCTTCTTTAAGGAACATACAGTGCGCCAAAGAAGTCTCTCAGCAGTGCAGACACCGGAGTGTATGCTCTAGCAACTACAGCAATAATGGCAATAGCTGGAACTTACGCTAGGAACAAAACGTAAACTGTGTATACTCACCACAATCATAACAGATGATGGAAGTGTTTTCCTCGTTCTTGAAGGCACAATTCGACTCCCTTACACTAATTTGCAAACACTTTCACTAATTTTTCTTGCGTAATCGACTGCGCACAATTAATTGTAATTGTCTTAAGTTCATTGATTGTTTCAGGATTATTACCATATACCGCAGATTTTGCAGACTCTCTTTTCGCAATCACTTTCTTTTAATTCATGAACCGCTGTAATTTTAAGGGGTACGATAATACGATGAAAGAGTACTGGAACGGAGAAAAATTCTCTCCGGCGACGGGATTTGAACCCGGGTTTTCAGCTCTACGTGCTGATGCTTTATCCACTAAGCCACACCGGATACTCACCCCGGCGTCGGACAGAATCGTCTCAGTTTAAGTTCCAAATCTTGGGTTCCCTCTAGTGGCCGCCCTCTGCACTACGTCATAGATGTCTATGAACGTAGGACTGAAGTCCACACATGTGCTGAGGTGCACTCGTTATGAGTGGCTAGTTGGCCGGGATCCGACGGAATAAGCGCCGTCTTAAATCACGAAGTGATTTACGCATAATATCATATATATTATTTTACTGTACCGAAGGACATATGATATTTCGATGCAGATATTCTGTGTCATCACACGATGAAAGATCCCGGCCAACTAGTCACTCATAACGAGTGCACCTCAGCACATGTGTGGACTTCAGTCCTACGTTCATAGACATCTATGACGTAGTGTAGAGGGCGGCCACTAGAGGAAACCCAAGAGTTGGAACTTAAACTGAGACGATTCTGTCCGACGCCGCGGTGGGTATTCGGTGTGGTTTAGTGGATAAATCATCAGCACGTAGAGCTGAAAACCCGGGTTCAAATCCCGGCGCCGGAGAGAATTTTTCTCCGTTCCATTACTCTTTCATCGTATGATGACACAGAATATCTGCATGGAAATATCATACGTACTTCGGTACATTAAAATAATATATAGGTACAATAATGGTTGAATTTCGCTTCTTACAGTTATGTACTGTCCACTTACCGATTCCGGCCTCTTGTGCTAATTTGCGCCTTGATTTTGTAGCATTCCACAACATTATATCAGAGATTTCATCAAGTGTTTCTGCTGTTAAAAGTGTAGCCCTGTCACTTCTTGGTGCATCGAGAACTGATCCGGTTCCACGGAATTTATTGATCAAATCAGTACAGTATCGTGATTTGGACACCTGGAATTAGGAAAACGCATACGAAATGTCTGTTTCACATTTTCTGCAAACTTATCACTAGGATCCGCATTCCAGCTACTTATAAACTGGAATGAAGTTGCCTCATTCGAAGTATGTGACGTCACATCGCAGGTATAAGTACGTTCGTATACAAAATAGTTGCACATTCTCTCCCCTCTTCCTCTAGAAAGTCAAAATCGGGACGCAGTCAGTGAGTAGTCTTATCGATCACTGGTCTTACTAGTCTTATTATTTAACCCTGCGTTACTCAGGTTATAAATATTCTCACCATTGCTCAGGTGGGGTTTCACAAACCCCATTTTAAATAACTAATATATTTTTCCGCAAGTTTCAGAAATCAGATAAACGCAATTAAATATACTATTCTTAGTTCACTTAAACAATTTCTTAAGTGAACTCTTCTGGATGTGATTGAAAAGTATACAGATGCACAGAGTACACACTAGCTCCATCTCTTAGATTTTAGTTGAAATATACGCACCGGGGTTTACCACACCCCACCTGAGTAATGCAGGTTTAAATAACTAGATCTTTGTATCTAATTGAAGATTCATTGCAGAGGTAAAATGCCTTAGGTAAGACGCTCAATAGTGTAATACTTCAGTGAATAATTGAGGATATTTGAACTAATATTTTCACTGTCAATATATAGAACGTTGTGTAAAATAAACGTAAAAGTGACAAAGAAACAGTGCACTGAAAGACACGGCAATACCAAAAGGCACAGAAAGTATGTTGACCGTATTCCAAAAGAACCAGTACCGTCAGATTACGAAAATTTGGAAGATATTAACTCGGCGTTTAGCATGGAGTTGTGTAGTCTACAATAATGTTCAACGCCAACATTCCAATTAATAAATTAAATAATCTACATTTTAGGGAATTTCTAGTAAGGTACGAATAAAATTGTTGGGTTTTCAGTGATGAAGAACATACAATATCCTAATGAAACATGAAAAAATATCACACAATATCTTGTACTACATCATGCACTAATAACGTCATGTGCTATTGAAAGAATTTCTTGCAATATAAAATCATATCTAGTGACATCCACTTGTGTTCAAGTTCCGTAAATTATGAATGCACGTTACTATTCACTGTAAAGATCACGACGAAAATGAACATCACGGCTCAAGCATGTGTTTACTAGTATAGCTTCAGAATGTCGGGAGTTGACTGTACTCCACAAACACGCAGTGACGACCTGTCTTTTTTATATCTTTATCCGTTCCATTACCTGTGTTCGGAGTACTATACAGGGTGTTTAAAAAATACGGGGAATAATTTCAGGTATGTATTTCCCACATGTAGACAATCAAAATAGTTCATTACAACATGTGTCCGGAAATGCTTCATTTCCGAGTTATGGCCTTCACAACATTGAAGTTCATCGGAACGTTTTTCTTTCCGCAGGTCGTTGTCATTACAGAAGATGTTCAAAATGTCCACCTCCTGCTTGAATACAGACTTCACATCGATGTCTCATTGACCTCCGAACACGATCCCAAACTCCAGGAGTATTGCGTATGTCCTCAGAACATGCCACAATTCGATTCCGAAGGGATTTCAAATCAGGCACCGGAGACGAATAAACCAATGATTTTAAACGCCCCCCCCCAAGTAATCTGAATATTGTCGCTGTAGGTACCTCTCCTGGTACAAACGACGAGCCAGCGCAGCATTGCCGTCCGCCTTTCCGTACATGAAGTGTATCTCTGCCAGCTCTTGATTTGAATACATGTCGCACAATCTAACGCCTACACAACACTGAATGTAAACCTTCGCCTCGGAATGAACTGTCAGAGTGCCCTCGTAATGTCTCCTTTGACGGCAACGACCTGCGGAAAGAAAAACGTTCAGGTGAATTTCAATGTTGTGAAGGCCATAACTCGGAAATATAGCATTTCCGGACACATGTTGTAATGAACTATTTTGATTGTCTACATGTGGGAAATACATACCTGAAATTATGCCCCGTATTTTTGAAACACCCTGTATACCCAATGTGTCTTTAACTTCGGTTTTTATTTAGCTGGAATACGAAGCCTACTTATCACCTTCGCGAAAAACATATTCCACCAAAAACGCTCTTTCTGCAATAGAAAGCATTGTCATCAGAAGTCTTTTTAGCTACCACTCGTTCACAGTTAGATTGCAGTACACCCCCGTCTATCCTCAAATGATACAGTTAACTAAACAAACATCACCTAAAGATGTGTGGCAATGACCCGGCCCGGCTGATGCCACGAACGTCATAATTGAATTGCTTATTTATGAAAGGGCCTAAGTCTTGAATACTAAATTGTATGCAATTGAAGAACATTGGCTTGGAATTAAACGGGTTACATCAGCTGCATGTCTATGCGGATGACGTCAATATGTTAGGAGAAATCCACAAACAATTAGGGAAAACACGGGGATTTTACTTGAAGCAAGTAAAGAGGTAGGTTGTTTGGAAGTAAATCCCGAAAAGACAAAGTATATGATTATGACTCGTGACGGGAATATTGTACGAAATGGAAATATAAAATTTGTAAATTTATCTTTTGAAGAGGTGGAGAAGTTCAAATATCTTGGGGCAACAGTAACAAATATAAATTATACTCGGGAGGAAATTAAACACAGATTAAATATGGGAAATGCCTGCTATTATTCGGTTGAGAAGATTTTATCATCCATTCTGCTGTCAAAAAATCTGAAAGTTAGAATTTATAAAACAATTATATTACCGGTTGTTCTTTATGGTTGCGAAACTTGGACTCTCACTTTGAGAGAGGAACATAGGTTAAGGGTGTTTGAGAATAAGGTGCTTAGGAAAATATTTGGGCTAAGAGGGATGAAGTTACAGGGGAATGGAGAAAGTTACACAACACAGAACTAAACGCATTGTATTCTTCACCTGACATTATTAGGAACATAAAATCCAGATGTTTGAAATGGGCAGGGCATGTACATGTATGTGCGAATCCAGAAATGCATATATAGTGTTAGTTGGAAGGTCGGGAGGAAAAAGACTTTTAGGGAGGCCGAGATGTAGATGGGAAGATAATATTAAAATGTATTTGAGGGAGGTGGAATATGATGATAGAGAATGGATTAATCTTGCTCAGGATAGGGACCAATGGCGGGCTTATGTGAGGGCGGCAATGAACCTCCGGGTTCCTTGAAAGCAAGTAAGTAAGTATTGAAGAAAATCAGCTTATTGGCCGAAATTTGGAAATTAAGGCTGAAATAAAAATTGTATCATAAATTCTACTAAGCATTACAGTGTGAAACTTAGTCCTCTTCATATCTAAATCGATGTATCTACACCCAAAGAGCAGTTATTATATTACAAACTCATTTTCATGAAATTAGCGACTTAGGCCTTTTCATAAATAAACCATTCAATTGCAGTTGCGGGCATATACACTACGCTGTCTCCAGTGCGGAGAGACTTCCCTGGTGCACTTTATCATACATTTTGAAAAGGACATCTTCTTTGCATTGTAGACAAAGCGACTTGCTTCCACACAAAGACGACTGAAGGGGAAACAAGTTTTCAATCCTTGAATGGCGCTGAAACTGAAGCATGTCGCGTCTACAGCTTCGTATTGCATCTCTCTATCCATCTGTTCACCAAAGGACGGAGAACCGCCTTTCTCGGGATTAAGTTTGCGGAATGCTTACATGACCGCATTTGAGAAGTCCAGGCTGTCGTACTTAAAATCGGTGGATATAACGGACTTCGAAAATCCAACCGCCAGTTAGAATTTCGAAATCCTGCAGAACTTGTGGTGGATAAACCATTCGAATGAGATAGTGATTATTACTAAGGACCGTATTCTGGCCCAGGGCTTACGGAGGTAAGATTAGTTGTTCATAGGTTATATTTACGTGACGTCTTTTTTGACGCGTGTCACAGTTATTATGATGGAACACTTGCATCTTATTAATGCTGCAGTTGACGTTCTATTCATGATTCAAAACTAGACGTCATAGACTGTTTAGAATGCATTACAGAGATAAAGACTACTACAAAGATCTTTCCTACATTTAAATAATTTGTTCATTTAATTAATTGATTTATTTTTACTGGTACAGGCAGAGACAAGACCACAAGGCCTTCGCTTTCACTCAGCTAGAATTAGTATAAAATAAATAGCAAATATAAATAACAGCAATATAGAAAACAATGTAATAATAATAATAATAATAATAATAATAATAATAATGAATAGGATCGCAGCATTGAACGTGAAATACATAGACCTACATTAAATTTTTTTTTTCCATCTGGAGAGACAATAAAGTTAATAAACTTAAATTCAAAATTGCATAGGTAGAAAACTTAATTTTTTTTTTATTTCTTTCAATATACTATAGGACTCTGACCAATATACTCTCAAAATAAATACAAAGAAATTCAATTAATTCTAACTCCGTAATATGAAAGTCTTTCTTCTGTGAATGTGTGTACATTTTCAGTCGCCTGTATGGTTCTTATCCCCTCTCGATCCTTTTCTTTACGTCGGCCAAGCGTTCTAAGCATTCTGTTCCGCTCGCGAGTCGCAGGTCTGCTCAGTGAGTACAAACCGTGTAGTCCTGCTCTATACAGGGTGTCCCATTTATCTTGTGCGTCTATTAAAATTTTTTGTTTGTTTGGATAGGTATTGGAATTTTTGTTTTTGAGCGTTATATTAGAACGAGGGGCTAACATGAGTGTGGAGATTTGGTGCATGTAACTACATTATGTTACAACATACACGTGACCTCATCAATTTTTCAAATAGCACTAAATACTTTAATCATGTTATATTGATTACACACATTAAGAAAAGTTCAAAAATGCATCACAATGTAACCTTCTCAATCAGTAACAACAACAAAGCGAAACAAAAACGTACTTCTAATGTGTTAATGTTACGCTTTGAGAGTCACAAAAGATGTTCCAAATGGTGACCATTCACATTAATGCACATTCGAAGGCGTTCCCCGAAAGACCGTATGACTGCCCGGCATGTTGCTGGCTGAATGGACACACAAGCCTGTCGAATGCGTTGCTGCATGTCGTCTGGTGTTGTCAGAATGTTCTGGTACACACTGTCCTTTACAGTTCCCCACAGAAAGTAGTCGAGTGGCGACAGGTCCGGAGAACGTGCAGGTCACTGTACATGATTGTGGCGTCGATAGTTGTGGTTTGTTTACATGTTAAGACAGCAAACACACGACGTGTACGGACGTCAGTCGTCTTTCGTTTTGTGCAAGTTAATACACAAGATGAATGGGGCACCACAACAAACGGCACATTCTGATGGCATTCATCTTCCATTTTGTTCTTCTTATTGATTGGAAAGGTGACATTGTGACACATATTTGAACTCGTCTTAATGTGTGTAATCAATGTAACATGATTAAAGTGTTTAATGCTATTTGAAAAATTGATGACGTCACGTGTATCTTGTGCCATGATGTAGTTACATGCACCAAATCTCTACACTCATGTTAGCCCTCGTTCTAACATAACACTCAAAAACAAAAATTCCAATACCTATCCAAATAAAAAAGTTATAATAGGTGCACAAGATAAATGGGTGACACTGTATACTACGAATGACTAAACATTTTAAGTGTTTCAAAAGAAAAATATATCTTTCTCATAAGATATGTTTCCTTCTTTACAAATGGGGGTGTTCTCTACGAAATTCTCTTATTGGAATACTCATTTCCAAACATTTAGCTTTGTTTCGTTTTGTTTTGACATGGTTAACCGAACAGCAGCAGACCTCAAGTGTGTGCGCTGCGCTATACTCCATACATACCTACACTGTTGCGCTTTGCATGAAGGCTTTAGGTAACCAAACGGAGGACACTTCGTAATACAATAAAAATATTTCACAACATAGGTAATCACTAGACTTCGTGGAATTGCCACGAGAATCGTAAGGTTTACTGCGCATGCGGTATAGACTGCATGAGAAGGGGACGTGCAAAGGATAGAGTATGCCTCTAATGTAAACACTGAGCAGTATACTGCGGTTACAATAAAACCTGTATCCTGCATTCAAGGAATATATTGAATGATTATTGAAGTAGGAAATGTCTAAACGTAAATAAACAATTATTTTGTAATGAGATATATTAACTCTTAAAATTTAATGGCAGATACTTACATCATCCTTGAATATGTGCATTGCAGTGAATAGTTACGTACATTTTGAGCGACTGCAAAGTAACCTCCTCCGATGGTCACTTAAACAGTTTTTATTTTGGGAAAATGTACGTTCAACATCACACGATGTAATACGTACATATTTGAAGAACGGAAAGTCACTACTTTTTGCTACACCAACTTCAGACGTCTTGCCATGACCTGATGGTACATCATTTATAATACGAAGTTGTGAATAGGCAGAATTTTTAGCAATAATGTTTCTCAACTTACATTTCACTTTTTCTGAAATTAATGAATTGTTAGTTTGGATAACGGTTTGTGATACTTATCCATTATATTAAGGGCTTCTGAGAATTGTAGTTTAGGCGATTCTAACAGGATGATGCTTTTGGACACGATTTTAAAATTAGAATCAATGAACAGAATATCTTCCAATAGCTGTTCAGAAGGCAATGATTTTACAGCTGCAACAGCGGAACTGTCTGTGCTATCCAATTCATCAATTACCTCCATTATTTTGCCGTAATGTTCTGCATAATAATTAACAGCATCCAACCACGTTCTCCAACGGGTCAAGACTGGCTGCGGGGGTAAGGGCATTCCAGTGGCAATAATTTGGAACAGCAACACTCTCATTGTAGTATGTTTGATTGAATTCTTGTCTGCACTGAACAAATGTTAAGCTTTGACTATTCCAACTGCAGTAATGCAAAAACAAGTGCTTACATAGGTATACATTAGCTGTAGCTGCTCTATCTATTTGAACCGGTCACAACTCTTAACATAAACTGCTTATACTACAAGACCGGGCGGTCGCTCACCTCCTCTATACTACCGTACATCGGCAACCTGACTGCATGCTGCGTGTGGCAATTCAACGAAGTTTAGTAATCACAGAACGTAAAGTATAAATCCTCCTTAGCGGAGGGGATGATTTTCGTGTCATGAAAGTAACAACAGGAAAAGTATTAATAAATTAATATTATTAATAGGGTGACCAGACGTCCTCTTCTGTCCGGACTTGTCCTCCTTTTTAGGTCTTTGTCCCGGGTCCTGGCGGATATAAAAAAAAATAAAGAAATATCCTCCTTTTCATAACTTACATGCCTGATATTTTCAGTTATCTGTTTTGACTGTTTTTCAAGCAATTTTTCCGTAGGTGGCAGCAGCATCGACTGAATATACTCTTTGTCAACGATCATAACGATTCTTGTTACAGTCGTTGCTCAGAGGTAACTAGTAAATAGAGAGTTCGTGGTGCGAATATAAATCTAAAAATATATTTTCTGTCCACTTTCATATGTAGCTACGTACCTGTAAAAGCATTATTATTAACAAGGCTCGGAACTTGGGGACTTCTGTGTCGTGCGCATGAGTAAGGTTACAGGTACAACGTACACAAAACTCGCCCTGCAAGTGTTCAGGGACAGTCTTATGTGCTAAGAAAGTGGTCACATCGAATGCCAGGAAAACGGAGGAAGAAACCAATGGCATTCAGAGAATTACAGGCAAACGGTCTGTTTGAGGAATGGGTATTATAGAAATTTGAAAATATATTTTTTAAATTTTAGGTACAGAATTTCGTGGAGGAATTCGGAGGAAATACATTACTTTCTTCGAATGGAGAGTTTATATTTTGTAAGTTGCACCACACACAAACTAGAGGCTGGAAACGGGCATCCATAGAAAGACATTGCAGTCCCTTAAATTGGTAGAAAATTTGTCCATAGCCATGGATCAAGTCGAAGAGGGACCTGGCCAAGTAGTGACACACAAATTGAAAACTATTTTCGAGAAAAAATTAGGATGTAGTTAACTTTCTCAGATAAGAGATCAGCTAGCAACTGCTGAAAATCGAACAGAAAACAGTGACAGTGAAAACATTCATGTCACTTCATGTGACGTGGAAATACGTTTTTCTCGTTTCAAATCATGTTTAACTAATAGCCGAAGAAGTTATGGGTTCGAAAATCTTCGAATGTACGTAGTCATACACTGTAATGAAATGTACAGAGCAGAACAGTAAATTTGATATATTTCTCATGTTTATTCTTATTATACAGTATGCCCTATATGCTATAAAATTACGTGTTTCAACCTGTCGTATTACTATCAATATGTTGTTCCCGCCAGAAACCACTTCTATAGCAGACCTGGCAGTACCTCCGTGCTGGAAGCGGGAGTTTGTTGACATGTAAGTCCGGTCGCTTATCCAATTCAGAGACACAAGTCTCCAAGTTCCGAGCTTTGATTATTAAGTTTTTCATAATTATTTTGTAATAAAATAGATACTAACATACTCTTAATAATTATGATGCAAGTCTTAAGGCCCGTAACACACTACACCGAGAACTATGAACTATGTAATATGTGTGGAGACAGCTAGTAATGCTTATGTATTCACAGTAAAGCTATAGAAATACTTATATTGCTACATAGTGGAGCCTCTCTATATAGGCTGGATGAGCGATGGGGAAAAGGGGTGGAACGAACATAATCAGCAACTTACTCACTCCACATCTAAAACAGCAAGGTCAGGCGTATTTCGTTTGATTGTTTATAAGGCGAGTCCAAAGCTGTGCAGTGGCGTAACCCAGTAGAAACGCGATGTAATAGTTGTGTTGTTATACTCCTGACCTAAACTAATAGGATGTTAACCCTTCAGTACTCGCGTGGATTACAATAGTAATCCACTGATATTTAATCCTGTATTACGTCACCGCCTGCAGCACTGCGTAGCTGAGCGTCAATGCAATTTCTCGTCACAGTCTAAGTGAGGCATTACTGGTGTTTAGACGTATTTGTCGCAACGCTTTGGAAAGTTATACGGAGTTTTATCAAGTTATACGCAGTTTTTCCGAGTGGATTACCATTGTAATCCACGCGAGTACTGACGTCAGTTTCTTACTCAGGTAAGTGAAATAGTTTTTATATGGTTATGAGTGATGCAATGCAGGAACTTTATGAAAAAAGTGTGTGATATTGTTCCATCCTCTTTGTAGTTGGCTTCAATGGGCACGGAAAATACAAGCAATATTTGCAAGTGGCTAGATGAAGATCTGGATGTTGGCATTGAAAATGAAAGTGATGATGAAAGCAACAAAGAAGATCTTTTGAATGAAGTTCACGATTCTAATTCAGAACAAGACAATGAGGAGGAGGAGGATGATTATGGTGATGGTGATGAAAGACTAATGTCTATAAATGATGGAAACTGCTATACGGGAAGAGACAACACTACAATTTGGCAGGAAGAACCAGTATCTCTACGAGGGAGAAGAAGAGCACAAAATATAGTGATTCATTTACCGGGCCCTAAAAGAGCTGCAAAAAATGCGCGGACACACACAGAGTGTTTTGACTGCTTTATTGATCAGACAATAATCAATGTAATAGTAAGGTGTACTAATATTTATATTGAAAAAGTGAAGCGTAATTACGGACGTGACAGAGATTGCAAATTAACAAATGACGTTGAAATTCGAGCACTCTTAGGTATTTTGTATCTTGCTGGTGCTTTGAAATCGGGAAGACTGAACGTAAGAGAACTATGGGATAAAAATGGCACAGGTATAGAGTCAATTTACCTGACTATGACCTACAATAGATTCCAATTTTTGTTACGATGTCTACGCTTTGATAACATTCATGACAGGCAGGAAAGGAAAGAAATTGATAAACTGGCTGCTGTACGTGAAGTGTTCGAGTTATTTGTTCAGAATTCACAAAGGTGCTACATTCCAAGCGAATATGTAACTATAGACGAGCAGTTGGTTGCATTCAGAGGACGATGTCCCATGAAAGTGTATATACCTACTAAACCAGCAAAATATGGGATCAAAATTTTTGCTAAGGTGGATGTGAAAACATATTACACTCATAACTTGGAAATTTATGCTGGTATTCAACCAGATGGTCCATTTCACCAAAGTAACAGTGCACATGCAGTGGTGAAGAGGCTGGTTCATCCCATCAAAGGAACAGGAAGAAATGTGACCACCGATAACTGGTTCACGAGCATACCTCTGTGTTTAGATCTTCTAGAAAATGACAAAATTACACTTGTAGGAACCTTGAAAAAAAAACAAAAGAGAAATCCCTCCTCATTTCACAACTACTCAAGACAGGGAAGTTAACAGTACATTGTTTGGATTCAATGAAAACTGCACAATTATTTCGTATGTACCGAAGAAAAACAAAACAGTGTTAGCATTATCAACCATGCATTATGATAAGGCAATGGATGAGGAAACAGGAGGAAGCCAGAAGCCTGAAATAATATCTTTTTATAATAGAACTAAATGTGCTGTGGATGTCCTGGACCAGTTATGCTCAGCCTATGATGTAAGCAGAAATTCACGCCTCTGGCCTCTGACTATTTTCTTTGACTTACTGAACATAGCAGGTGTCAATGCTCTTGTTGTTTATTCTGCAAACAAACAAAAAATTCTACGGAAAAACTTCCTAAAAACCCTTGCTCTGGACCTAATGAAGCCACTAATTTCCGAGCGTATCACCCAACAGACAATTCCAAGAGAAATAAAGAGAAGAGGAGAGCAACTGTTAGGCATTCCACAAACAGGTCAAGAAGAAGGAACACGGCCAGAAGGTATTGGTAGGTGCTACATGTGTGGTAGAACAAGAAACAAGAGCACAAGACAATCTTGTTTCCAGTGCTTGAAGAGAATTTGTCCTACTCATTCAGATGTAATTTGTTTGAACTGTGTAGAAGAAATGCATAGGCCTACTCAGATAATTGAATCAGATGTAGATTAGACTCACGTGTGTAAAGTGTGAAATGCAAACATAAACATGAAAGTGCATCAATATCCTTCTTACAATACACAAAAACATCTGTAAAATATTACAAGTGAAGTGAGAATGATTGTTACATCCCTGAATTTTTTCATTGGCACACCCCTGAGTGAGGTATTCGGTTATCAAATATGACGTAAGTAAGGTCAGCAGTAGTGAACTTGCGTTTCCCGTGGGAGAGATTAAGAGAGATCAAGAGTTCAGATGACCTTCAAACATCGAGTGAGCAACAATGCTAGATAACCTACATAATTATGATGATAGTGAACTAACTCATAACTGTGATGCAACAATAAATTATGACTCAAAGACACGACCAGTGTTGAAATATTATGCAAACATGTCACTTGAATGCAATTTGTGTACTATCCATTTCATTATTAATATTTATATTTAATACGTTCCGTTATGCGTACCATATCTATTCTTATTACTGTAATAACTGAAAACAATATATTTCTTAACATTTAAATCTAATTCCAATGTTTAAACCTTGTCTGTAAACAAAAACAAATGTGGATTACCATTGTAATCCAGGTGAGTACTGGCGTTACGGAATTTAACGCGAGTAACGAAGGGTAGGACGAAACAAACGTTATATTTGAGCAATTAAAATGTATTTACATATTGTAAATAGAACAAAAATAATATTATGTTACTTCATTCGGTAAACAGATCGAATGTGTAATGAACAAAGTAAATAGAATGCAAATACTTTTCTTGCAAGAGATGAACTGATAGCACGAATAATTAACAAATATATAAATAATGTTACAAAAGAAACAAAAACAATAATAATAATAATAATAATAATAATACAGTAGAACCTCTATTATCCGTGGTAGTGAAGGGGTGGACTGAACGGTTAATCGAAAAAATCGGATAATCCATGTCATAAAATATTTTCACAAATTAAGCATATAATACTTGGTTTCATAATTTGAAATTCTTACCATACTGCAACTATTGGTGTCTTCATACTGCACACTATACAATGTTATGCTGGTTGTAACTAATAAAACAGTGAAATACAATAATACGTACTACTTTGTTTTATTCTATTAAATTGGGCATATTTCTAATGTCAATCTCCTATTCTGATGCGCTATGAGCCACAGTTTTTCCTTTCCCAAACAGCTCAACACGTTTTCTTCGGACATTTTGCACAGAATGACTAAATAATGCATACATTTGCAGTTGTGTGAAAGTTCTTGGGGTCATTTCTTTCAAAGCTGATAGTGTCTATTTTACAAGTTGTGAAATACCTCCTCCCAAAAGTGTTTCTACTGCGGTAATGGTAGCATCCTACTATATACTGTGTAACGGTAAAGGCTGGTAATAACCTTCCGTAGAAAAAATGCGTGTTAACATATTGTACAGTACTCAGTATTTTTCTGCAGCAAAAAAAAAAAAAAAAAAAGCGAGACAGAGTCGGATAATCCACCAATCTGTTAATAGGGTGACGGATAATCGAGGTTCTACTGTAGTAGTAGTAGTAATAATAATAATAATAATAATAATAATAATAATAATAATAATAGTAATATTTTATTGCCAGAAAAAGGCACATATTGATTTTTTTAACATAAAACACTCTATCAGCGCCAGAAAGAGTAAGTTACATACTCGTGCTCAGGGAGTATTGCACATAATGTTAAGATAGTTTATTAAATAACAGAGTAAAAAGTAAAAAAAAGATGAAGAAGAGGAAACACATATTACAATAATTGAAATTTAAATTCTCTTTGTTAACAGCAATTTTAATTGATTTTTTCAAATAAGCGCCATTAGCAAATTATATGTTTAGGAATTTAGCTATAATCATGTTATAAAACCTGGGGCCGAAGTTGTAACTCCCTGTCGAGAACACCTAAATTTCTCTGCTATATGTTTTGAGAAAAGATAACACGAAGTATGTTTGTTGCTAAACAAACTGAAGCTGGCTCGTCTTTAGTTTTTAATGAATGTTTAAATTCTTCCAATCTCTGGTCCTATTTAAAAAGGACATAAATTAGCGTTTAATCTGTATTTTTTTTTATTTTATTGGGTTATTTTACGACGCTGTATCAACATCTAGGTTATTTAGCGTCTGAATGAAATGAAGGTGATAATGCCTGTGAAATGAGTCCGGGGTCCAGCACCGAAAGTTACCCAGCATTTGCTCGTATTGGGTTGAGGGAAAACCCCGGAAAAAACTTCAACCAGGTAACTTGCCCCGACCGGGATTCGAACCCGGGCCACCTGGTTTCGCGGCCAGACGCGCTGACCGTTACTCCACAGGTGTGGACTTTAATCTATATAACGACTACACAAAACCGTCACGATACTGTAATATCAGGATTTCTGTTATGACAATGTCACCACGATGTAAATACAAATTCAAATATTTATCTGACTACTCACTATAATTCTGTTCATGTAGGGATTTAAAATGCCGGAACACACTAAACAAGGGGTAGAATACCTCCTTGTTGCACAACGAACACAATGCTTTGTTATTTCGAGGAGCACAAAGGTGCTTATATTCCCATTCGTCTTTGTAAATGTAGCTCACTTTCATTATGTTCTATCAATAGGAGCAGTTTTTGCTATTAATAGCAGGATTTATTCAATGATATCCACTATTTTACTTTGCTATGGGACATGATTCACCACTGATACTCGCAGACTTGTGGTGCGATTTGGACGGAAACAGATACAGGAATGAGTAGTCTGCTAGCTAGCAGTGGGAGGGGTTCAACTATGATTGAGGGGAAGGGAACACACTGTGCTACATTTCCCCATCGCTGGGCTAGATGATTAAAACATGAATTTTATTATGTCATACGGAAGGTAATTTGATCAAAGACTATATAATACTAAACAAGATCTTTGGGTTTGTTATGCGCTAATCAAATAGAATTCCATAAATGTGAACATCTGACATTTCTATGAAATGTTCAATTTCATTAACAAATTTTATTGGCTACAATTAGTTTAGTGGGAGCGGGAAACTTACATGGTGGGTTAGCTACGTTTAAAAAAAATCGCTAGCCGACCAACGTCAGCTGTACCTTAATCTAAGCGTTAGTCCGTGCTAAAGGAAAGGATTTTCCATAGCTCGAAAAATGCATTACACATTTGTCGCTTTAGTCTATACTTTAAATATTTTGTAATAAAATAGATATTGACGTAATTGGGTATAGTATAATATAGGCCTAACCCTAAATCTAAGTACATATTTTCTGTCCTCTTTTTCCGAATAATGTCCTCCTTTTTGAAGCTTTGTGTCCTTTTTATTGATGTGAATCTGGTCATCCTAACTATTAATGATAACTAAGGAGCGGATTCTTATGCAATTAAATATTCTTTTTGCGTGTGATAAAACAAAATTGACAAACGATGAAAGAATAATGGAACGGAGAAAAATTCTCTCCGGCGCCGGGACTTGAACCCGGGTTTTCAGCTCTACGTGCTGATGCTTTATCCACTAAGCCACACCGGATACAACCCCGACGCCGGTTAGAATCGTCTCAGATTAAGCTCCAACTCTTGGGTTCCCTCTAATGGCCGCCCTCTGCACTACGTCATAGATGTCTATGAACGCAGGACCGAAGTCCACACATGTGCTGAGGTGCACTCGATATGAGTGACTAGTTGGCCGGGATCCGACGGAATAAGCGCCGTCTTAAATCACTAAGTGATTTACGCATATCATATATATTATTTTAATGTACCGAAGTACATATGATATTTCCATGCAGATATTCTGCGTCATCATCGTATGATGACGCAGAATACCTGCATGGAAATATCATATGTACTTCGGTACATTAAAATAATATATAAAATTGACAAAGTTAAAAAATCTGAACATGACGTTTCAAGTTTAAAACCCGAATTTTATTTCACATAAAAACACATATTTTCACAAAAAAATATGTAAATATATATTCTCAGGAAATCAATCATAAACACATAAAATGTAATGTTTTATTTAACGACGCTCGCAACTGCAGACGTTATATCAGCGTCGCCGGATGTGCCGGAATTTTGTCCCACAGGAGTTCTTTTACATGCCAGTAAATCTACTGACATGAGCCTGTCACATTTAAGTACACTTAAATGCCATCGACCTGGCCCGGGATCGAACCCGCAACCTTGGGCATAGAAGGCCAGCGCTATACCAACTCGCCAACCAGGTCGACTAAACACATAAATCTTGGAGTATTTTTACTTAAATAATTTTTTACAAGAATTTTTAAATATTTTAAAACTAAAACAATTATATCACTTAGAAGTACGTTATGTTTTTTTTTTAAGAATTCTTGGTTGCTTTGTGTTTCTAATCGCTGTGTGGTGTATCCGTGATCCATTTTTGTAATAGTATCGCCTCAAGCTCTGAGAACTGCTAGGCAGCATATCAATGTTATTATTAGATATAAATTAACATGGAAAAGGAGGAGAGACCTTGCAACACATAATTAGGAATGTTCATTGTTGCTTAAGATGATTTCATTCCTCGCTTTGTTTGTCAAACACAACAGATAAGAACTCGGGTATGAATATTATTTAATTTAAACAAATCTCTCGCCTCTCGCTCATGTCTATCAAGTAAGGCAATATATCTTGTTGTGATTTCCTGTTATTGGGCTTCGTCAATCGATATCCTTCAAGATATACTGAAAGATGGTTATTTTAAAAACGATTTGGCTTTCCTATTAGCAAATTTAAGCTTTTTGTGTGACACCATAAAATACTCGAAACATCTTAAACATGGAGCTGCGTGCCATGGAAATTAAACTAGACTCGCTACGAGGTTCAGAAACACAATTACTAAGGGACAAATTCCAGAATGTGTTGGGAAAAACAGTGGATATAAAAAATGTGTAAAGTTGCTCAAGTATTGAAGGATATGCCTGTAGGTGAAATTGACGGTGTTTGTGTTTGTGACATTCTTATCTTTAAATATGCACGTTTGACGTCCTATGATGCGGAAGGATCGTTTTCACCGTATAAGTCGTTGTTCAGAGATAATCGGCATGCATTTGTGATGGAGAATTTGGAGATGACCTTTGTTGTTCACTGCAATTCTCGGCCAACTATTAGCACTCAAGTGTGGTAGGTGAGTCATATTAACATTTTTTTTCAAGCTAAGTAAGGTATTTAGTCTTAATCTGGTTTCGTCTAGGAGCCTGGAGGGCACTTAAAATCGTCAACGAAGAGGGGGCGAGAATATGTCCTCTTTGCGGTAGAGACGAGACATGACACCACATTTTGTCGGCGTGTGAAGCCACAGCAGCTCTGAGGAAACGATTCCTGCCAGAGTCCTTCATTACATCTAGCAGAGGGCACTTGGCGACATACGCTGTATTAAATAACGTTAAATCCTGTGTCAGAGTGGGAAAATTTATGGCAAAAGTTCGACAGTTGAGGGTGGAATTGGCCTAGGGGGAGGGAGCCGATGGATAAGGGAAAGATTTATTAGTGTTGCAATGAGTAATATTAACATTGAGCGAATGATATAATTAGGGGATAAGGTTTTTTTTTTACTGTGTCTTTTGTATTTGATTGCGTGTGTATGTTTTTATTTGTATACTGTATTACCATTATATTTATTATTTGGATTATTTGGTGCAGCTTCAACAAGAAATTGAATTGTTTATACTGTATATATATATATATATATATATATATATATATATATATATATGTGTGTGTGTGTGTGTGTGTGTGTTTTTCATATCTCCCTTTTATTTTATTTTTATTATTTTTGTGAAATTTGGTATAAAGTTAGATTAGTTATAATAGTGGTAATCAATGATAACGGTAATAATAATAATAATAATAATAATAATAATAATAATAATAACTGTTGTTTCACTATTTTATTATTATTAGTAGGTATTATTTTCGTTTTGAAGATTCAAACTGTGCATAGTTACAGCACGAATGGCCGTATGAGCTCGTGCGAAGGATCTTGTGTACATGAATTTGTATAATTTATTATGCATCAATAAATGCACTTATCTATCTATCTATCTGTCTGTCTGTCTGTCTGTCTGTCTGTCTGTCTATCATATTTTAAAAAAAGTATATATTTTTTTATTTTTAGCAAATATTTTTGTACTTTTTAGCACATGAAAATAAATGTATTTAAACTTTTAGCACATAAAAATCCGCTCCCTAATGATAACATAATCATCTCCAGTCGTCTCTCCTTTATCACGGGAAGTAACTGTCTTCAAAATTCTGTAAAGGTTCCACAATAAAGTAGTATATCTTGTCATATTTATAACAAAATGTATTGTAAAAGTCATATAGCTATTTTCTCATAAAAATATGCGTATATATCACAGTCCGTTATGGAGGAGAAAATTTTAGCACACCAGGCAAACAAATTACTGTAAAGATAAATTCTGACGTCACGGAGTCGGAACAGATCAAATGGTATAATCCTGGTAATGGCAACTTCTACAATATTTTTGTATGCAACAAGTTATGGGACGTCGTAAATTTTATTTGTATGAGATTAAAATTTAATGTCGGATTAGGCCGTTCAGTGCTGCAGGATGGTTGGCGAGGGGAGCGTGAATATTTAGATGGTGCAAAGGGAAGAAGAGAAGAAGATGGAACCATGATGGTGTGGCGGGGATAAACATCGATAATTAAAGTGCTTTTTCTCTTGAATTCGTAAACTTTGCGCGAGTAACAATATTCGCAGGGCGGAAAATATGGAGATAAAAGAGATGTTTTGAAGGGATGGAAGAACAACACGCTTACGTCTGTGCACAAAATATAAAGGAATGGAAACCATTTAGTAATAAATTGTGTTTTACAAAGACGTAAAGGAGGTTCTCTTAAAATTTTTATTTACTTATTTTTCAGTTGAAATTAAGATCTGCAATATATGGTAAAGCAAACACTAGTTACTTAATTTTCAATACTATGAAAGGAATACTGGAAACAGAGTCATGGATTCGTTTCCATCATTTGTCAGATTATTAATGACTAGCCATACCCGTGATCTTCGCTGCATTTGTTAGAAAAAAAATATTGACTTAAATCTAAATACAGTTTTATAATTACTTAGTGAATAACAGTTTTTGTATGTTGTAAGTCGTTTGCTTCGGAATCATTTTGAAAGTTGTATTTAAAACTATGAATTTAAATGTTATTATCAGGGAACGGATTTATATGGACTAAAAATATATGAAATATGTAAATATATATGTAGTTATTTTTACCAAAATATGGAATTAAATATGGATTTTTACCAAAATATGAAATTAAATATGGACTTAAAATTATAAAAAAATGACTATGTACGTTAAATATTGGTACATTTTAATCAAACTAAACAAAAAATATAATGGACGTACCTTATCTTCCAATGTAGTTTCAACAAAACACAATTTTTATTGTCTGTTACCATAACAATAGGTTACAAACATTTCTTTCAAGTGCTGAAAAGTGAATCTTCTTCTATTGTCTCTGAGGATAGATTTATACTGACTAAAAGAGCGTTCGACGTCACAAGAAGTAACTGGTACATAATTCAATTTCACAATGTCTGCTGGGGATAAGTCCAAATTAATCTTCACTGTTGATTCACCACTCATCACAGCAACAACCTTTTGTAGTTCTTCATATCCAGGGTTTTTTGAAAGTACAGTGTCCACCTTAGCTCTTACTGCATCTGCAACTTTACCTCTACCACGATTCAGTTGTTCCACAGTACTATTTATAATTTCAAAACTTTCAGATAGTGAAAGGTGCCTATTTTGGAGACTTTTGAGCGTTTTTATGATGCATGAAAATGTATGCTGAATGTGAGCTAAGTCATTCTTCACACTTATGTCACAGGTAACTGTTTTCGCAGTATCAATTGAGACTGCATCTTCAGAGTCCAATGCAAGGAGAACATTGTTAATAGAGTCTATATGTTCGGCATAATATTCAACTGCTTCTAGCCATGTACCCCATCTAGTTAAAATTGGCTTTGGTGGCAATGGAATTTCAGGGTACATTTCTTTCAACACGTTAACTCTACTGGGAGCTTTGAGAAATACTTTTTTCACTGATGAAATCAACAAATCTACTTTAGGGAAATTGTCTCTGACCACTTCTGCCACACGATGAAATGCATGCGCCACACAAGTAAAATGAGTCAATTTAGGATATACAACAGATAATGCTTGTCCAGCTTTGACCATATAAGGGGCAGCATCGCTAATAAAGAATAACACATTATCGTACATAATACCCTTTGGCCATAGGATACCCATAGCTTCGTTGAACAGTTTAACTATAGTTTTGTTATTGCACTTTTCTAGAACATCACAATGTAAAAGAATTCGTTCAGAATATTGTTCACTTAACAAACCGATAACTACATTACCAACAAGTCTACCTTCTTTGTCGGGAGTCTCATCAATGGAAACCCAAATTGAACTATCTTTAATTTCATCTCTTATCTTCTGTATTGTCTCATCGTAGATGGATGGAGCATACGTCTTCCTAAGTGTTGACTCATCCGGGATTGTATGTTGAGTATATTTTTCAAGGAATTCCCTGAAGACCTTATTCTTTAGTTTGTAGAGAGGAATATCAGCAGAGATGAGAGAACGGCACAGGTCGATGTTAAACTCAGATCTTACATTCGATGTTGTTGGTTGTGTTAAAAACAATTGTCTCTGCTTGGAATTTAGTTGTTTGTTGGCCTGATGTTTACTAGTTGTAATGTGTTGTTGCACCAGGAACTTTTGTGTAGATGATACTGCACACTGACACAAATTACAAAATAATATTTTATTGTCAGTTGATAAACCATCTTCTTTAAATTCTGAAATGTAACTTGTTAGTTTTGATTTTAAATTGACTGAATGACGTACTTTTGGCATATTTACCGTCTTTATAGTATGATTTACAAAACTGAACCTATGTGTACTCTGACTGGCATTTAACTGTTGAGCTGCACAACTGAAGTCTGTTAAAAATTTTAAATTAAATTAATACAGTTTTGTAACTTACTTTCCCATTGTTGATAGGACTGCTAATTTTCAAATAACTCTGATGTTAAAGGGATTACTGAACATGTGTTTAAATCTCTATTGTTGAAATGTATTTTTAAAAGTTAATGGAATTTTGTTTTGTTTTATTGTTAAACCTAATATAATATGGACTGTTTTATATGAAATATGGAAAATATATGGAAATTAACGAAAATATGTACTAAACTCTAAAATATGGAAAAATATGGAAAATAAAAGTAGGATTTTTCAACCCTACACATTGTGAAACATAAAGATAATGCAAAATATAAATTATATTAGCTTTATAAGTAAATATGTATTTACATATAAATCCTTTCCCTGGTTATTATCATACGATGAAAGAGCAATGAAACGGAGAAAAAGTCTCTCCGGTGCCGGGATTTGAACCCTGGTTTTCAGCTCTACGTGCTGATGCTTTATCCACTAAGCCACGCCGGATACCCATCCCGGCGTCGGACAGAATCATCTCAGTTTAAGTTCCAACTCTTGGGTTCCTCTAGTGGCCGCCCTCTGCACTACGTCATAGTTGTCTATGAACGTATATGTTATTATCATGCAATATTTTCTGGAGTTGTTCAGCAAATTCTACTTTTAAGATTGATACTATATTAGACCTAATAGACAATTGATCAGAATCGGAAATGAAATATACTTTTAAGAACTGAATACTCTTACTCTCAGCTGGAAGAAGATTTACAATTAAATGATAAGTCTATGGTTGAACTTTAAATGATAGCGTAGAATTAACTTCAATTATTTATTTATTATTTAATTATTTATTTAACTATTTAATTATTTAGTTATTTAATTATTAATCTTTTATTTATTTAGTTACTTATATATATATATATATATATATATATATATAGTTATTTAATTATGTAATTATTTATTTAATTATGTATTTATTTATTTATTTATTCATTTATAGATTTATATATTTATATATATAGTTGTTTGTTTGTTTGTTTGTTTGTTTGTTTGTTTGTTTGTTTGTTTGCTTGCTGGCTCGTTCGTTCGTTCGTTAATTTATTTATTTGTACTGGCAGAGTTCAGGCTATAAAGTCATCTCTTCCACTCAACTGTATTAGAACAATACAATTATAAAAAATAATGAACTTATAATATTACACAGATAGATAGGTAGATTTCTGGATGGATGGATGGATGGATTTAATGTCATTCAGTAAATTAATAGCCATAGACAATATCAGAGTAGAAATATAAAATGCATGGCTACTACAATATCAATAAATACAGGGACATCATTTTATTTCTACTTCAATTTTTATTGTACCTGAGTTTTTTAATGTACTTCACTCCCACCCCTTCTACTAAGGAAGTTCCAACTCCACACAGAACCAACACCGCAGATAGTAAGCAGTACTGAGTTACTGAGTATAGTACGTTCCAGAAATATGTTCGCGTTTTCCAGTGACGAAAGAGCTTTCAATATTGAATCATATTTTCGCACAGGTACTGTCCGTTTGCCTACGTCGCATCCCGATTTCCCCCACCTGCTTCTGCTCGCCCCTCTGTAATAGCTGGCCTGTCTTATCTCTTTTCTGAAAACATTAATTTCTCTTAGGAATTGGAAGTTTACGTAATATTATACAGCTGTTTAATTTAGCTTAAATAAAAGGGCCTCGTTAAGTAATTAACTGTCACGTGATTTCCTCCCTTTCTACAATCCTGCGGCATAACCACTTGGACGGACAGTAGATAGCATGTCTGAGTAATTTTATATTTTCGGGTCGGGCAGAAGTGAAGATTGAATTCACAGTATGTAGAGTAGGTACAGAATTATTTCAACATGAGTTACTAGTACGAAGGACGAAACTGGCAATTGGAATTAGATGCAATAGTCTATAGTGCGATAGTATTCACAAAAGAACTGTAACCTGTATCGAAATGAACGGCCACCATTTTCGAAATTGTGTTTAAATATTCATATTATGATTATTTTTCATTTTAACTTCTTTCTCTATATTGTACGCTAATGTGCTGTAGACAGTATAATATACACCGCATAATGAATACGTTCGCATGGATAACTCACTTCGTGAGTAAAAACACTTATTCTTAATACAGTACTGTACTTTGATTAAAGAAAAACCTAATGAAAATTATCAAACTCAAAATCGCGATATTTCCTAGTTTACGTAAATGGGATGAACTACTTTTCTTCCTTCCTATACCTAATAGAGTGATTTGTGTTTTACTCCAGTATCATCGAACTCCAGTCTTGGAGGGGGGAGCAAGCGGTGTTTCCGGTTCTCTAAAGGTATAGACAGGTTAATATTAAAAATGTTAGTAAAAATAAAATGATGTCCCTGTATATAAATAAAACAAAAAATAAATATACAATCACCAGATAATTACAAAAACAAGTTAAGAGTGTTAAAAGAAATAGTATAAAATCAGGTTAAAATGTACAGATTTGTCAAATACATGAGGTTAAAACAAAATAGTGCCTAAAACGTAATGTTGCCATATTCATTGACACTGTAGAGTGGATTTGCCATCAGTGTCATTCTTACCAACCTTCTGAAAGTAAAATATGACGTGTTTCTTATATGGAATGTTGACAAAAAAGAAACTGGACTATATAAAATTAGAGAATTTTATGTGGACGAAATAAACTTTAAATAATCAAGTAATATAATATTGCGACAGAATTATCAAGTCTTCTGTGCGTAAGAATCTTTTTTTAAACTTAGCTATCCTCGATTCACTCAGGAGTTACCGTAATAGCATATAGCATTACAGTAGAGCGTCTCGTTTAGGCACAGTAAAAACGTAAACAAAGTGCAGGTAACGTGTGGGGGAGGACGAGCCGTACGATAAACACGAGGGATGCATTAATTGAAATTATATTTTCCAAAACACACAAAACAAAAGAACACAAATTGAATAAAGTTATCATACACACATTTTAACAAACAAGAAATTGTAACGTTCAAATAATTCAATATAACAAATCACATTTTGCTTTTTATATATGATGTTGCTTTCAAGCAGCATTTTTCGGTTAAGAATTTAATTCTCTGTAGGAGTAACATAATATCACCGTTTTCTTTGGCCGAATTAACAAAACTACAGTACTGTAATTATGTTCAGGAAATAGTGTTGTCACTTCAGACCAATATACTGTAGTTTTGTTAATTCGGCCACAGAGGACGGTTATAATTTTATGATAGTCCTACAGAGAATGAAATTTATGACCGTAAAAAATTATGCTTCAAAGCAACATCACGTAAGTAACATAATTTGATTTATTATATTGAATTATTTCGAAGTTACAATTGCTTGTTTGTTACAGAGGTGTGAAAATCTTAATTTTAAAGGTTTTTTAATAGTTCCTTCACAAATATTCATTGCATTGATGAATATTGGTATATAATATTACTATACTGATGTAGGATATATTTACTACTAACAATGCCGGAAAGCATTGTTGTACATTGGTATTTTTCTCATTTTACAATTGTTATGGGCATTCAGAAATTATTATATTATGTTGGCGGAATTGGAAACATCAAAAATTAATTAAGAAATGCTTTAAACAAATTGTTCTTTGCGTTTACATTGTTGTGAAGGTTCAAATGAACGTATACATCTGTTTTGTGCATATATTTTTTTATGTTTCCAATTCCGCCAACATAATATAATAATTTCTGAATTCCCATAACAATTGCAAAATAAGAAAAATAGCAATGTACATCAATGCTTTCCGGCATTGTTAGTAGTAAATATATCCTACATCAGTATAGTAATATATATCATTATTCATCATTTCAATTAATATTTGTGAGGGAACTATTAAAAAACTTTTAAAATTAAGATTATTCTAATAATTTGCACACCTCTGTAAAATGTGTATATGATCGTTATGCAATTTGTGTTCTTTTGTTTTGTGTGTTTTTTGAAAATATAATTTCAATTAATGCTCCGCCATAAATGTTGTAACTAAAATCTTGTGCATCCCTCGTGTTTATCATATGACTCGGTTAAGAGGGAAGTATTATATGATATTCTTATTGAATTTGGTATTCCCAAGAAACTAGTTCGATTAATTAAAATGTGTCTCAGTGAAACATACAGCAGAGTCCGTGTAGGTCAGTTTCTATCTGATGCTTTTCCAATTCACTGCGGGCTAAAGCAGGGGGATGCACTATCACCTTTACTTTTTAACTTCGCGCTAGAATATGCCATTAGGAAAGTTCAGGATAACAGGCAGGGTTTGGAATTGAACGGGTTACATCAGCTTCTTGTCTATGCGGATGACGTGTATATGTTAGGAGAAAATACACAAACGATTAGGGAAAACAAGGAAATTTTACTTGAAGCAAGTAAAGCGATCGGTTTGGAAGTAAATCCCGAAAAGACAAAGTATATGATTATGTCTCGTGACCAGAATATTGTACGAAATGGAAATATAAAAATTGGAGATTTATCCTTCGAAGAGGTGGAAAAATTCAAATACCTTGGAGCAACAGTAACAAATATAAATGACACTCGGGAGGAAATTAAACGCAGAATAAGTATGGGAAATGCGTGTTATTATTCGGTTGAGAAGCTCTTATCATCCAGTCTGCTGTCCAAAAATCTGAAAGTTAGAATTTATAAAACAGTTATATTACCGGTTGTTCTTTATGGTTGTGAAACTTGGACTCTTACTCTGAGAGAGGAACATAGGTTCAGGGTGTTTGAGAATAAGGTGCTTAGGAAAATATTTGGGGCTAAGCGGGATGAAGTTACAGGAGAATGGAGAAAGTTACACAACACAGAACTGCACGCATTGTATTCTTCACCTGACATAATTAGGAACATTAAATCCAGACGTTTGAGATGGGCAGGTCATGTAGCACGTATGGGCGAATCCAGAAATGCATATAGAGTGTTAGTTGGGAGACCGGAGGGAAAAAGACCTTTAGGGAGGCCGAGACGTAGATGGGAGGATAATATTAAAATGGATTTGAGGGAGGTGGGGTATGATGATAGAGACTGGATTAATCTTGCACAGGATAGGGTCCGCTGGCGGGCTTATGTGAGGGCGGCAATGAACCTTCGGTTTCCTTAAAAGCCATTTGTAAGTAAGTAAGTAAGTATTCCCTGTGCCTAAATGAGACGCTCTACTGTAGGTACAACTAGAGCAGCGGTGAACAATCCGCGGCCCGCCACTATGTTTGCTGCGGCCCGATAGTGAAGTTTCAAACTTAAAATTAAAAAATATATATATATATTGAAACAGACTTGTATTATTAATTACTATAAGTTATAGTAATCACTAATTAGTAAGACATTTATGTAAATTTTTTATGATTGGAGGATGTCTGCGGTACTCCGAAAGAACATTTCTTTAAATATTGATTCGCAGTATTCATAAGGTTGAGAACCCTTCATCTAGAGAAACTACACTTTCCAATGGTGAAATAATAATTATACAAATCTGTTAAGTATAGGTTTAAAAATAATTTGTGCCATCTAAAATATTTTCTTGTTCAGATCTCAGATCCGTACATTATGACAGGAATTTCATTTTTTTGTTATAAAATGTGAACATTGTATACAACTTATCTGGTATGATCATATCTAAAGAATTGGCAATGAATGATTATCAGAGTCAATATTTAACTCTCTACCACTGGGTCTAAGAAAACGAGAGAGATCAAGAATCAGTTATCGAGAAGATAGAAGAGGGATGTTGGAAGACTTACGGAAGAATCGAGACGAATGGAGATTTGTAATAAGAAGACAGCCCAGTCTGCCATAAGCCGATAGCCTACTTTAACCTCCTGGGTCCTGGAGTATAGTATATTATACTTCATATACGCAATTACTTTCTAATTTGCCACTAGGTGGAATCGTCATCGATCATTTCTTTTTTGTGCTTGTCAACTGCTGACATCTCTTGGGACTTGCAGGAAGCTCGAAAAGGTCGATTAAATCATTGCAATGCGTGTTTAAACTATTTGTAAATTAAAATGGCGAACAGCAACTCAACGCCAAGGCACTGTAGGACATGTTTGCCAAGTAAATACACAGTAAACGTTATATTTTAAGGGTAAACAAATTATGTTACAGTGACATTGTTTCGTTTAGCCGTGTGGTTTTCATTTGCCCGTCGCCCACCGCTAGGATCTCATCTGCGGCCAAGCGGCCATCCGATCTGACGGCACTGAAACATTTAAACATAGGAATCTGTACTTATCCAGTAAAAGTAGGTGTTGAAAATATCCCCCACCAACTGCTACACACTGTTGACCCCTTCTTATGAAATTGTTAAGTACTTTAAGAAATTCTGCTTCACTGATTGAATCGAAAAATCGAAAGATAATTGGGAGGACAAATTTAAAAGGTACGCAAAGCGCGTCCTTGCAAGGGGTTGGGGGCTGTACAAAACTAAATATGTGAGCTCCAAGCCTGTTGACCACTAGTCTCACTCCGGGTTACTCTGCTCCACTGAAGGAGCTCTAGAAAATTTTGAAGGGTAAGCCGAAATTGGACGTAACCTCTTAGGTACCACACACGCGAGGGGGAAATCACTGATTGACTCGATTTCAGCTCTTATATAGTCTTTAAGCTCATTTATTGTATGCAGGTTTTTCGCATAAACCTTATTTTAAGTGTCTCCAATAGATAGAAATCGCATGCTGTTGAATCTGGACTTCGTGGGGCCCACAAATTTTTACCGATAATAATTCTCAAATGTTAAGTTAACAAGATCCCAATAAGAGGTTGCATTTTTCTAATTGGATTTTGAAGAAAGTAATTTCTGAGGAAATTGATCTGACATTAATATATTTTTGTGCGAGATCGTGCGTATTTGCTTGTTTTCCGCACACAACCAATACGCGGTAAGTGTGAAATACCATATTCAGTATTCCCAACGTAACACACATAACAATTTCCCTCTTCTTACCGCTTAAGCGCGACATTCATTTTACTGCTTTAGGCTTTTAACATATTATTTTTAGAGACGTTTAACATAGTAATAATTATAAATTGGAAACTTACCACTGCAATTTCACCTAAGTTGCAATGTTAATTATTGTTTTTAAATATTTGCAAATATTAAGTAAAGTCTACTACTCCACGAAACTTATTGCATTCCTGATACAAGTAACATTAAGGAAGCCGTGAAAAAATCAACGAGATTCCAGTTGCCGATGTTATTACTGCAATATGTTATATAAATAATATTGTTAAAATATTAAAATGAAAAATAAATCATTACATAACCTTACCGTTTGTTTTAAGTTCGCATTTATAGACTGGGGGAATTAAAAGACAGACGTATATCACGTCCTGCTGAAGTATAGTAAACACAGAAAAAGTTTTATAGCAACAATGTTGAAGAAAGATATTTTGGTTTTCCGAAGTTGCCGTCATTAAACAGAAACCAACATGGAGATTTCATTGCAACTGATTAGAAATTCGTCTTTCAGGTATGTAATAAACGATCTTCGCACAAAATAATGTACGATACACGAGCGGTATGTTTGTTTTCATGTTCTCGGAAATTAAAAAAGCTCAACTACGTTTCGCTTTTTCAATCTTTTCCTCGACCATGAAAACGTCAACATACCGCTCTTGTAACGCATATTACTATACTGATGAGGCCTATTTTCTTTTAAATGATCACGTATCCTCAAAAAATCATCGGTAGTATTGTCAGGAGAAACCCAATCTTGTACTAGAAACACCTTTGTACGGTGAAAAAATAGACGTGTGATGTGCAATGAACGGACACAGAATTATTGGGCCTACTTTCTTTCAGGACACAATTACCAGCCAGCATTATGTGAATGAGGTCCTTGACTCATTTTCAGATGAACCGACTTACTGCCGAAGAATCCGTGAGAGAACTGCGTCGAATTAAATTAAACATTTGTGACAAGTAAATTTGAAGTCCACGAAAGAAATTTAATAAAGAGTTAAAAGACATGAAACGGGTGAATGGGTAAAATTTCTACATATTCATACGTGAAATATAATAAAAATTCGGAATATGTACATTATAATATAGCTACAATTTAAAAAAATAAAGTGTATTATCACAACCTGAATACATGAATAACTTAACATTTTCCAAACAGTGGTGTCATACTGTAGCGTACGGTTTATCTCCAACAATTTTTGTATAGAATATTTTTTGTTGTTGTAATATAAAAATTTAAGAAGTTATGAGTAATATTCCATACTTTTTAACACTCTGTATATGTCGAAGATGCCATGTGGTTTTGACCCTTAAACAGAGGTGCGGTATTTGAGACCGACCAAAAGGATTAAAATGGAAATGAACTATTTCCCGCCACTTTACGAATGTGAACGCTTGTGTAATTTCTGGCGGGAAGCAGGTGACACAGTTCACTTAGTGGTATTCAATTATTTCGTCTAGTACTGGAGATATTACCCATAGTATACTGCTAGCGGTCTCGTAGACCGCACGTCTGTGTAACTGGACTGTTTTTCTCTGTTCTCGCAATGGATTCTACACAAGGCCTTCTAAAAATTTAGTGTTAGTGATGAAAACTTTGACGAGACAGTGCGTGAGTGGACGGAGGATGAGCATAGTGAAGTTGACTCTGCAGGTGAAGATGATTTCGTCCTTGAGAGTGATCAACAATGATTGCCTATTGAAAGTATGCTGTATATAAAGTAGATAGTGTTTTGAATATTACAATTTTTTGCTTTAAACATTTATTATTTCAGTTTTCGTTACTTTAATTCATTAAATGTATATTATTCCTCTATTATTTAATTCAGAATTGAACATCAATACATACTGAGTTTTAATAGAGGCGTCTATATGTGTACTTATGTAAGGTACCTGGGGGTATTAAGGCCCAGCATGTTATAAGGCCCACTACCTAGTTTTGCCATTAGTTATATACTTCTGGAAAAGAGAGCAACAACTCTTAAGACATATTTCTCCTTGCATTCGAGTGAGGTATAAAGAAATTAGATTCTCGTTCTTTTGTGTAGCTGACTGATGGCAACAAAGTTATGCGTGATTATTTCTACTTTCATTACATTTTGCAAAATTAAAGCTGATATTTAATCGTTTTACTGTGTGTTATTAATATAATATTAAATCCACGTTATTGTGTAAACATTAAGAAGTTTGGGGCTATCGTGAAACTTTCGCTTATGAGTATATGAGCACTCCATAACTTAAAATTGGCGCGAA